>NW_015634461.1:111884-123123 GCF_001515625.1 Sinocyclocheilus rhinocerous
TTTCGGCCCAGAATTTTCATTTCGGTGCATCCCTACTAAAAATCATTACTTTAAACTTTATTCATACAGGTAAAAGTGTCAGTAACAGGACTGGAAAATGGCAAAGAATAAAACACAAGTAAAATAGAACATATTTTTACAATAATCCAGATTTAAAACTGTAAAAGTGAATTTTTTTTTTGAAATAAAATACAATAAAATAAAGGATTAAAAATGGTTGGTAACAAGATTACACATAAGCAAATACCATCTAGATTTTAAGCACTTTATTTCACTGACCACTTTGTTTTAAAAAAAGATTAATCATTAAATAAAATAAACAAATACATTTAAAAAGAGGAAAGAACGGTTTAAATGGTTTACTGTATATAATCACGGATAAACGTGTATCATCAAGGGGGTCTAACGTACCACTATCCTGAAATAATCACTGGGAATGACCGTGTCTCCATCCTTCATCCATTTGACGGTGGGCGGCGGCGAGCCGGTGACGTCACACTCAAAGATGATGTCCATGGACTCCTGGGCGTAAGTGTTGGAGGGTCTCGTCAAGAACCGTGGAGGAACTAGAAGAAGAAAATTAATAAATGCAGGTATGAACTAGAGAGGAGGTCACAGGGTGCATTACGCAATAAAAGTGCAACATCCCATCGCTGGGATTCGTGTGACAGACGTGGCTGTGCTGGGACAGGTAGCGGCAGGTAAAGTGAGTTTCCTCTAAACCTCCTTCGCAGTTCCTATAGCAACCGCATCCATCAGGGAACAAGCTAGTTTGCATCCTCTCCTGATGTTTGTAAGTTGTGCAGGTAATGGAGGATGTGTATAACAAGAACACAGAGTCGCTAAATATAACAAGAGTTTCAGATTCAGAGGTGGTTTTCTTATCAGCGGCTGGCAAAAGTGCGTCAAGGATGACTGATTCTGTATTTTTCACGCCCAGCTTCACCTTCTAAAATCAACAAGAGACAAAGAAAATCAACAGCGCTCCATCTGCTGTCAGTTGGAGGGGAGAAACAGAGGAAGATTCGTTTCCTTGAACTCTGCTACGCTAACAATCTCTGGCAGTCACTGTTTGTGGTGTGATCTCAATTCTCTAAAGCGCAAAATCACACTGTTGTTCCTCTCCAGCATCAGCCTTGGTGAATTATGCTGTTTACAGACTTGGTTTTGTTGTTTGGATGAACTTGAGTTCGATCTTCTGACCCTCAGACTCCTGCAGGACTGGTTTCACACCGGCTGTGTTCTCAATGGAATACTTGTTTACTGCGCAGCACATACTGTATACCATCTAATGCTTTTAAAAACAAGTAGTAGGCCTATGTGAAAAAGTATACCAATAACATTAATATGCTACATCAATGGTCTCAAACTCAATTCCTGGAGGGCCACAGCTCTGTACAGTTTAGCTCCAAGCCTAATCAAGCACACCTGATCCAGCTAATCAATCTCTTCAGGATTACTAGAGACTTCTGAGCAGGTGTGAGTTGGAGCTAAACTCTGCACAGCTGTGGCCCTCCAGGAACTGAGTTTGAGACCACCGTGCTACATTGTCACATGACCTCATTCTCCATATTTAATTCAGCAACTGCAGATGACTGAAGTGTGCAGGATTGACACAAGCACTAAACTGAAACATATAGAACTGAAGTATACACTAAAATATGCACAACCTTTTTTGTTCTGATTTTCATAATTCTGAGATTTGAATATAATATATTTAAACATATGTTGAATAAAAGAATCGATTTCTTACATTTCTTACATTATATATATATATATATATATATATATGTATGTATGTATATATATATATATTAGACCCTTTACAGATTGAAATGCTGTATTACTCTTATATGTACGATCAAGTATGAAGGAGCATTTTAGTTCTTTTCGCTGTCAACATTCAAATCTGCAAAAAGTTCCGCCGCCGGAACTGTCGACCCCAGGAGGTTAATGACAGAATGTTCATTTTTGGGTGAACTAACCCTTTAAGGTGGGTGTGTCTGCTGCGCACATCCAACACAAAATATATTTCTTTATGTACGGAATTATGCAGGAAATATGAACCATGAAGATATGTCTGGTATTAGTATGAGAAATTGATTCGTATATACAATGAATAATACAATACAAGCCTCTGTTACTATGTTGTATTGAAATGAAAAGCTTACCATGCATCATCTTGGAAATAAGGCTTCATGTCTTTAAGTCCGTACAATATGTAGTCAGCGTTATTTCTCTGAAAAAGTTATGATGTGTATATTTTTAATGTCCTGATTGAGCAACATCTATTTCAGACTCTCCAAGATCGCGCAAATATGCCGTTTTACTAGCATTACCGTTTCCATGTAAATTGTTATGTATATATGTCAAATTAATAATTAATTTAACCAACGTTTAAATCATTACCTGCTTCAAAATGAATGCTGTTAACGAAATCATTGTTGAAACATTTGCAGTTAGCCTACTGCACGAATAAAAACACTATAACAAAATTACATAAAAAGTGAATAACTGTACAAGGCAAATTAAAGTTTTTTTTTATACAAAGCACAAATGTTTATTCAGATTTCAGAATGAGCACTGTCATTAGTAATGCATATGCTGAGGATTTTGTCTGTCTGATGTTCGTCATGTTCATCTGATGTTCGCTACTGTAATGTAAATGAACGTAACTTTTTAATAAGCAGGGGAAATTCCAGACATTAAACAAATAACCGTTTGCATGCTTAGGACGTTTGCATTGTAAGAATGTACAGGATTATTTCAGATATAAAAACGCCTTGTTGATGTTTTCTCATTAAAATCGTAAGGTTTCCTATTAATTCAATAGAATGTATGGGAATACTGGAGAATAGCAATATGGCGGCGCGGAGGCTTCACTTTCATGACATCGTGAGCAATCCAGTTCTCTATTATAGATCAGTGGTCCAAACATCTGATAATAACATCACAATAATCCACACCACTCCAGTACATCTTCAAACCATTGTTTCCGGGTAAATTATGAGTCCTATATCCATTATATTACTTCCGCCAGAGAAAAAGTCTGTATCGTGTTGTACTCTCACATTAAAATGTACATATTTTTCTCCTAATTTCTGGATAAACATATACTATGAACAGAGGACTCATATTTTAGCTGTTGGATTTGTTTCTTGCAAACAGTTTTTCACTTCACAAGATTAATTGCTGGACTGGAGTGGTGTGGATTATTGTGGTGTTTTTATCAGCTGTTTGGACTCTCATTCTGACGGCACCCATTCACTGCAGAGGATCCACTTTTGAGCAAGTGATGTAATGCTACATTTCTCCAAATCTGTTCTAATAAAAAATAAACTCATCTACATCTGGGATGGCCTGAGGGTAAGGACATTTTGTGCATTTTAATTTTTGGGTGAACTATTCCTTTAATCTAAGATCATGAAATCATACAATTAACTTACAGTAACTATATTTTTCAGTAGCCTGACAGTTTTTAATGAGACAAAACTTCAAAAAAATATCAGAAATGTAGCACTTGAAACCTTGTGAAAACTTTGCTACAAAGTGAAAATGTTAAAAAGGGCATTCAAACAAAGTAGTGCACACAAATTCAGCCTCATTCATCAAACATGAGAATACCAAAAACCATTATATGTAACTTGTCACATTCAACTTAATGCTACAATTATGTTATAATGATTTTACAGACTTTTTGTAAGGCCAGTAATTTCCTCTGCGTTTTCTGCAGCACTTTTTGAATGAATGACCACTCTCAGGCTATTTGTGACCACTGCATTTACCTGTGCACATGTAAAAAAGGAAATTATGGGTGGTCAGGTGGCCACATTTAGTCAAAATTATAGCTATGGGTTTGAGTTGTGCATGCATTAACTCATATCTAGAGAGCAGAGTCTTTTAAAAGTGTTTCCATGCAAAACTCCACATTAGACGGAGCTGTAAATTCCCACTGACTCTCCAAAAAAATAAATCCTATGCCAAGAGATGAAAATAATACAGAAAAAAATAAATAAATAAAAACAAAACAACGCTTTGAAGTTCCTCCTCCGCAGAGGAAATGCCGTCTAGACACGTGCGAGTCTCAAAAGCCTGAACAATGTTGCTCATAATTACATACGGGAGGTTTAGTGCTGCTTCGTGAGTCTGTTTGTGCTGAATTGAATGTTTTCGTGAAATGTACCGTGCACCGTGAGCTCTGCCTGGATCTCGCTGGTCATGTTGCCGCTGTCCGTCTGGCAGACGTATATCCCAGCATCCTCTTCGGTCAGGTTGACGATCTGCAGGCTTCCCCTGCCAATCACAGCAAAACGCTCATGGCTGGAAAAAAAAAAACACAGAGAAAGAGACACGAGGAGATGAGGATGTGTTAAAACGACTTTTGCTCTCAGCGTTTTCAGGAACGCCACTGTAATGCCGGATTGAGATGGAATCGAAAACAGGATACAGTATGGATTTCATTTCCTGCTGCTTTTCCTTTATGGCTTGATTGCACTGAAAGCAACTTCCCCAGAGTGTTTCACTGGAGGTTTCTCGAGAAAAACAAACTACTGTTCCCGGTTCCTCCCCAATGATTCGGAGGCAGGAAGAGACAGAGAGTTAATCTAAGATGAGCTGAGAATGGAAAGAAAAAAAAAAATCAATAGTCACACACAACAGAGGAGAGAAAGCAAAGAGGAAGGATGAAGAGTCGACAGGGTCCCGCTGAACATAGTCAGACCTCCAAACCTCACGTCGCTTTATTAGAAAAACACCCCTAGAGGGGAAAGAAAAGAAATCACCAATTACTGAGTTTGACTAAGAACGGAGAGTAAACCAGCCAGGAACGATGCCTTCCCACATTCACCCAGCAAAATCCACCCGCTCACTCGTCAAGAAGCTTCTTCCAACACACCCGAGTGTCAAACTGCAGCTCACAGTGACAATGACAACGGCTGAGCCAATTCTGGTGTAAACTGGTGTGAATTCTAATAGCAACTGAGACATGAATGCAGCAATTTTAAATAGCATGCATTACCATTCAAACGTTTGGTGTCAGTATAAAAAGAAATGAATACATTCATTCAGCAAAGACGCATTAAACTGATCAAAAGTGGCAGTAAAAATATGTTAGAAACTATTTCTATTTCAAATAAATGCTGTTCTTTTGAACTTTCTATTAATCAAAAAATCCTTAAAGTTAAAATGCATCATGGTCCCCACAAAAACATGAAGTAGCACATCTGTTTTCAGCATTGAAAATAATAATAATAAATGTTTCTTGAGCAGCAAATCAGCATATTAGAATGATTTATGAAGGATCACGTGACACTGAAGACTAGGGCTGGGTATCGAGTTCGATACTTTTTAGGCACCGACCGAAATGCCTCGATACCATCGAGTATCGAAAAACATCTCGTCGTTCGGTACCAAATTTCAATACCTAAGGGGTTAATCTCATCAGCGTCAGTGAGCCAATAAGCCTGCAGCACTAGCCAGTTCGACTAGAAGAGGTGCGACGCAGCTCGATCAGTGTTTGACATCCGCGAGAGCGATTCGAAAGCGCATGGAGCCCTACTGAAGACTGGAGTAATGATGCTTTGATCACAGGAATAATTTACATTTGACTATATATCCACACAGAAAACAGTTCTTTTAAATTGTAATAATATTTTACAATATTACGGTTTTTACTGTATTTTGATCAAATAAATGCAGCTTTCTAAATGCAATCTTACCAACCCCAACTTCTGAACGGTAGTGTAAATTATTGCATAAATGTTGCATAAACACAAATATGTGAATTTCTAATGACGTACTTGAAGAAATGCTAAAAATGCTCTGAAAACCATTTATGTTGTTAGAAATTGACAAGAATTTAACCATTTCAGAATGAATGTTTTTATGAACAAATTTTCACAAATTCACTCTACTTGAGTTTAAAATCCGGGTTTATACATTTTTAGAATGTTTGAACATTATTAGAATGTTTGAAGTTTAGGATAACGTTGAAAACATTCTGTCAATGTCATTTTTATGAACAACTTAATCTAGAAACATTATTATTCATTAGAAAACAGTTTTTTCTAGACTTTAGCATGAAAATTAATGGAAGCCGTTTGCTACTAGACAATTATGTCATTTTAAAAATCATGTAGCTCTTACCATAACAAAAGTCTACACCGCTGGCTTTCTATTACAGAAACGTCCTTTTAAACAAACTTTTTGAGAACTTTGTTACCAGCTTAAAAAATGTAATATTAAAAGAAGAATCAATTCTTACAATGTTTTCTTCAAACATTGTGAGAAAATTCATCAAAAACTAATACCTTCATAAGAATCAATGAACATGAATGTTTCAGAGCTTGCACACAAAGCACCTGATCACAGGAGCGCCACTCAAGCGGCAGCTATATTTAGCACCCCCAGCCACTGTTTGTCTGTGATGAGACAGCAGGCGCCGCTCTGAAAAACCAGGTCCACGAACCCAACGAGAGATTCGTTTAACGCATGAGATGACAGAAGTCAGATGACGCTGCAACCGTGAACGCTACAGGGAGCCCCTGAGAGACCTGAGGAGGAGGCGGCGTCCAAGGCCGGATAATTAAAAAAAGAAATTAAAAAGAAGATGAGTCTATAAAGTACAAAGAGCCTTGTTAATGGTCTTTTAGCACAGCATTAATGCACCAGACTGGAGGAGGGTAACAGAGCATGATGGGTAAAAAGTTTGTTTTTAAAGGAATAGTTCAGCCTATTTTGACATTATGTTCCTTTGTAGATTTTAAAATGCACTGAGCCCTTTTTTTGCACTTTGACATTGTTTATTCACTCAAAACTGAAGGCTGAAAATTTAAACTAAAACCATAAAAAAAAGTGTTATTTGAAATAAAAATCTATAAATTTAAAATAAAATATTTTTTTTCACTTAGTTTACAAGGCAACATTTACATTTTAATATTTAATATAAAAATGTAATATTTATGTTTAGTTTAACTTGAACTGAAATATAGTTTATTACTAAGCTATATAGATATAATAAAATGATAAAATAAAAATGACAACATTTATAAAACTTAAACTTTTTTATAACAATTAAATCTATTTTAATATATTAAATTAAAAATAAAATTTAAATGGTCACTACCGTTTTGTCATTTTATGGCAAAGAGATTGGGTAAAAAAATAAATAAATAAATAAATAATTTTTTTTGGGTGAACTTCCTTTAAATTAGCACAAAATTCAACCCATGAATATTTAATTTGCTAATAATTGTCCCAAACAAAACCACACACTTGATAACATCTGATTTATTTAAAACTAAAATTAAATTACACTTTTTAAACCCTGATGGATACAGGGAAAAAAGATACAATCAAGTGTTATTCTCTTAAACTTTATCTTTGAGAACATCTGGCTGAACATTAACTTCAGAAGGATTCTTATGTTAGGATTTATTATCCTCCATTTCCCAGAATTCTTCCATTCAAAGGCCAGTTTAAATTTACTGTTGTTTGCTAACGCTGATCAACCATTAAAAACGTAATAAATGTACTATAAATGTTTAAAACACATGCAAACACTTCCAGGATGTTGTACGTCGTAAATATAAACATGAGAGCGAGATTTCGAAGTAGAATGCATGATATTACTATTGGAAAAAAAAAACATAAATCAGAGTACTGCACAAAGAGGAAGTGCTCGTTGAAAATTTACACCCATTCATCCAGCATTGGCGCCTCAGAGGGACTGCTGAAGGTGCGTTTGTGTGCGACACCTGACTGGATTTACAATACACTTATATTACAATGTTCCCCTTGCAAATACTCCAGGCTGATGTTTGTGTTGAGAAGAGGTCGAGTATCTGTCGTCAACACAAACGTCCATCTTACCGCATCCCGTCTGGAATACACAAAACTGCTCAGTCTCTGGCTGGTTCATCCACATCAGCGAGGACAAAACGTGTTCTTGTCAGTGAAGAATGCCATTCGCATTCATCCCAAGAATTCCTCCGTGATCCGCTGGCTTTCTGTAAAGCACTAAACAGCATTCCGGCTCTAATCCATGAGATTCAAACGTGAGATAAGACAATTACAGCTGTGTGATGATCTGGGTCGACCCCTGTCAGCTTCCTGTTCATATCCGACACTCTTTAAATGATTCCAAACATGGAGAAACCGGCCTCAGATCAGAAAGCATTTATCAGAAATCACTCAAGGGATTGGCTCTAAATGAGTGTTTATGCGTGGCCAGTAATGAATGAGCGTCTGAGCTGATAAGGATGTTTTCACACACCAACACATGGTGAATTTGTTTATTCAGTTCCCGCAAGCCGTTCCACAATCTACAGATTAGACTTACAACAACATGCCAGAGAAGCAAACAATGGAGGAGGGCGAAGAATGTGACTTATTCAACACCGGTTCTCCATGCTGAAATTTAAGGCCTCTAAGCATACAAGATTTGAACGTTTTAAGCTTGGCATTTTACTACCTTAAAAGCTTAGTTCACGCAATAACAAAATTGCCATTGTTTACTCTCCCCTAATGTCATTCTAAACCAGTATGGTGCTTTAAAAGAATTTTCACACAGTTCCATTCCAGTCAACAGTTTATAGTGACCTCTAAACAGATAAAAATGTAATTACATTTTTAAAATGTACGGTATTTAACAAGGTAAAAAAAAAAAAAGAACAAAAAATATGAAACAAAATTAAAGGCATGAAAGAGGTTCTTAACAAGGAATAAATAAATAAATAGCAGCATTTATTTCATTTTACACTTACATATTTTTACTCGCATATATATTTGACATTTGGTAAACATTACATTTAACAGTGTTGTTAAATTTGTATTTTATTTTAAAGACTACATTTAAGTGAGCTTTAGATGATGGGAAAGGCATATTAAATGAAAAGAAAAAAATACAAGAAATGAGCATGCACAATTAAATATGTAATATTTGTCATACATATCCAATATGGACTTAAACATTTAGAAATGTTATAATGGATCAACCTAAATTTTGATCTGTCACACAAAGCTATCATACCATTTGAACTGCAACTTTAAATGGATAGTTCATCCAAAAATGAAAATTCTGTCATTAATTACTCGCCCTCATGTCGTTCCAAACCCGTAAGACCTCCGTTCATCTTCGGAACACAAATTAAGATGTTTCTGATGGAATCTGTGAGCTCTGACCCTCCCATAGACAGCAAGGATCCTAACACGATCAAGGCTCAGAAACGTAGCAAGGAGATCGGTAAAATAATCCATGTGACATCAGGGGTTCAACCGTAATATTACGAAGCTCACCATTTTGGAGGATACTCTCCAAAATGGCGCTATAGGGTGACGCGGAGGAGACAAATTGTTGAATCGTTTTTTTTTTCTTTTGCGTACAAAAAGTATTCTCGTAGCTTCGTAATATTACGGCTGAACCCCTGATGTCACATGGACTATTTTACCGATCTCCTTAAAGGAACTATCCCTTTAAGAGTCTTTAAAAATCCTGTATTAGTGCTTCAAAATTCTGAAACATAATAGAAAAATCTATTTTTAGGTGAAGTTTCCTTTAAAATCATTTCAATCACAGTCTAAACCCAATCTCCTGTGAGAGAAGCGGAGCAATCTAGTGTGTCTTCACTCACAGTGGGGTTTTTACCAGAGTAAAGACTGAAACTCTACAGGGAAAAATGAAACTCTGAAGGGAAGATTTGGATTACACACATGCAGATACGCACTGACACACATCCACAGACTACAGATGTTGTGTGAGCCATGATGGACTCTGTCTACCCCTCTGAGGGACTGGGCATTGTGGGTAATATGACATTATTAGAATGTATCCAGCATCAGGAATACATTACATCGCCCGAAGACCATGAGAGAAGCAATTACGCTGTAAATGGAGTCTGTCAGCAATCATCGGTCCTGCAGAGACAACCGGCAAAGAACCGCAATTAGACATTTAGCCGCTTTCAATCGACAGCGTGAACTGACAACAAGCCTCATCGGAGGAAGCCGAGAGAGACGAGGTCGGGATGCGACGCACGCGAGCTGAAGGGGGTAGTTAGAGGCTTAAACAGGTCATGATTAGTCTGCTCAGCTCTTTGATACGATCAATTCACTCTTTATGGAATGCGTCGTTTCAAATTACGGTGGGTGGGATCGAAGAGGCGAGGATGCATCTCAACAGACGGCAGCAGAACAGGGCTGAATCTCAACCAATCTGAATGAAATTCTTTGAAGACAATGGCTCTGGTCCAAACACTAATCAGCTGCCTACACAGACAGCATTTTAATGTGCCATCGGCATGATCACGATATGAACCCTAAATGATGCTGCAAAAATCTTTTCATCTCATTTCATACAGGATTTTTTAGTTTTTTTTGGTTTAAAAAAAACTGTTTAAAACTTAAAAATTGTGTGTGTGTGTGTGTGTGTGTATATATATTAGTGCTGTCAAACGCTTAATCGCGATTAATCGCATCCAAAATAAAAGTTTTTGTTTACATTATATATGTATGTGTACTGTGTATTCACAAAAGAAACACACACAGGACAGTTTTGCTCTGCTTCCATACATATACTTTCATTCTCTCTTTCTGGATTTCATTTCTCAAAGAACTTTCCATCTACAATTCCCAAATTGTATTCCAAAATAAAATGTATAAAAGAAAGAAAAACATCATTAATTTTGCATGGGCCGCAGCAGGGATGGAGCTTTATCCCCAATCTTATTAGGGCAGCAACTGTCAGAAAAGAGGCTGAGCATTTGCCCTCCATTAGCAAGTCTAGAGGTTTCCTATATACAACACCTACACAATCCTCCAATCTCATTCACAGATGTTAAGCTCAGTCTTCTGTGTGCTTTCATCAGGATAAAAGAATATGAAGATTACATTTTTACATTTACTGAAAAAAATTGGAGTGACTTTCACAACCACTGCACCAAAGTGTTGTTACTGTTAACTTAAACTATCCAAAATAATTTTCAATAATTGAAATAAAGCTGAAATAAAATCAACTATAAATACATACATACATGCATACATACATATTAGTGCTGTCAAACGATTAATCGCGATTAATCACATCCAAAATAAAAGTTTTTGTTTACATAATATATGTGTGTATAAATTTCTGTTTAATTTAATTGCAATTTTGTTTTTGGTTTTTCTGAGCAAAAAATAAATACCATACATTTTTCCCTGATTTACAGAAGACACCCACTAAAATGTCATTCAGTGTAACATT
>NW_015634461.1:123145-128297 GCF_001515625.1 Sinocyclocheilus rhinocerous
ATATTTATTATGTATATATAAATACACACACATGCATGTATATATTTAAGAGAAATATGTTGTTTATATATTAAATATATTTAGATATAACATAAAATATAAGAATATGAATATATAAATGAATAAATGTGTATATATTTTCAAAATATATACTCTATGTGTGTGTATTTATATATACATCGTCAGTAAGAATTTTTACTCATTTAAAACACAATAAAATGAAATATGCTCCCTTATTCTTTTATATATTTTAATATGTACAAGTCAGAAGAAGCATGTTGTTTGAATTTTTACATAAATATTGTTACACTGAATGACAATGTAAAAAAATGTTCAACCAAATTTTGACATTTTATTCTCCAAAAACTTATTTGAAACAAAAGAAAGGGGTGTGTATATATACATAATACATTTCTGGTGTATTTCTTATAAATATAAAATGTTCTACTACATTTTAAACCATATAATATATACAGATATAATACAATATAAATAAATAAATAATAAACAAACAGAAAAATAAATAAAACAATTAATTAATTAATTAATTAATGTGCACAAAAGAAAGGGGTGCAAAATCTTAAACTTAAAAAAAATAATATTAGAAATGTTGCCTTGTACTAAGTGCAAGTAATAAAATTACCTAAACTGAAATAAAAGTAAAAAGAAATATTTAAGAAAACAAAAGCACAAAGTAAAAATTTAAATAAAATTAAAATAAAAACTGCAAAAAAAAGCTTAATTTGAATTAATTTGAAATGTCATTTATGCCATTTTCAAGTTTAATACTCAGGGTAAGTGGTTAACCCTTAATCTTAGTATGATCAATAGTAATAGTACTGTTTAGTGGCAAAGATCACTATTAATCTAATCCACTATATGCTGGCAGACATCGGTCAGTTCTGCTGTTGACCTTGAAAGCTTTGAGTTTGGTGCGTTTGGATGCAGATTGTAGATCAGTATATGCAGTAATACAACAGGAGTGTGTAAGGGGATAAAACGCAGAGGGTTAGGAAATCAAAAGAGACAAAGCGGCAATAAAAAGCATGTAATCACTTTTGCACGTCCACAATGCAAACATCGCCAAACCCACGGCTGAAATCAAATCAGGGTAAATATACCAAGCACAGAGGGTGTAATAATGAATGACAGAGCTCCGTAGTCCTGACAGCCCATTTACATGCCGTGACAATCCAGTCCTTTCTACATTATTCATGTCCACCGCATGACAACAGCCAACCCTCCTCTGGAAAACCGAGCGGGAGAGAGGACAGCGGCTATCAGGTAAACTATGTAAGGCAATTTACGGCGTGTAAATGGCGAGTGTGACTTTAGACAAAGCCACGTTCTAGATAAGAGCATCATAACTATGCCGCGCACATGGCCACGTGGGAACGGCACGTGGCTCTATGATATCCATTTACACAGGCGTCAGTAATTACCTCCGCCGGATAATACGGATATTTTACGCTGAGGAATTTGGACAGACGTTGAATAGTCGATTAAGAGCAACTGAATGGATTCTTTTTGTGTGCTCTGTGGGGCTGATCCGTTACGAGTTTGCTTTAGTATGCCAAACCACGCCGAGGAAGTGCGACTGCTGCCAGTGTGGATCTGAGGAAGAGAGTTTGCCATCCCACCGAAGTGCTTTGATCTCATACCTGTACAAATTTCTTGCATCCAGCCAAGAGTTTGACAGGAATGTATGATTCTCTGTGCCAACATGATTTATTGGTGGTGTTTTTTCTCATGGGTTCGGGGGAAAAAAATACAGTTCTGATACGCTTACCTCTCGTCAATTGGCCGGTCGTTAAACGTCCAGCGAATCATTGGCACAGGGTATCCCTTCATGACGCATGGCAACAACACGCTCTCCCCGACAACCTTCGCCACAGCAACTTGGCCCTGGAGAGTCTCCAGTTTTTCTTCAACACCAGAATCTGCAAAAACACACAAAAATAGCACAAATGTGACTATAAAAATATATCAGTAAACTCACAATTCAATGAACAAAAGTAATAATAATAAAATGATTATTTTACTTATGATAATATATTTAATGTATAGTAATAATAATATAATAATGATAATATATTTATAATAGTATAATAACTAATTAACTTATTTGAATTAACTTTAAAAATGTTATAATAAGTGTGTATAAATATATTTAATTTATATAAACAAACAGTATCATCTCATGAACATTTGAAAAATGAATAATTTAATCAATCAAAAAATTTATTTATTTTTATTCTACTTCATTTTATAACGTCTCCAAGATGCTTCAAGAAACTTACCTACAAAGCTACCTGAGAAACTATGCGCAAGTGCACCGAGGGCAAAAGCTGCTTTAAACGCAAAGGATGCTCACACCAAATGTAGATTTAATTTAGTTAATAGAAGTTAATTGATAAAGAAAATACGTATACACGACAACATTTTCAAAACGATTCGCGTTTACACACATCCGCGAAAACGGTCAAAAACGCTGTATTACGTATGCCAGGCCAGTAGTTGGCGCTGTCACCTTGTTAGTAAACAGTACCTGTAGGGAAGTGACGATTATTTGATGTATATGATTCGTTTCCGCTGTTGGTTGTAATATTGGTGAAGTAAATCCACACTTTGCTGAAGAAGCGTTAGCAAACTCAACAGCAGCAACAACAGTACCATGTACTCCGCCAATGTTGTGTATGTTTGTTCGCGCTTGCCTTTAAAATCGACACGTACTGCGCATGTCTACATACCTAACACGTACTACGCACACGCATGACGTCAGCGTTTTCAAAGATTCCCGTTTTGGGTGTTTACACGGAAACGACAACGGTGCCGTTGTTAAAAACTTCCACTTTGAAACCCGTTTTCAAAAATATGCGTTTTCAGTCCCCAAAACGCTGTCGTCGTGTAAACGAACAGTTAAAACGCATAAAAAGTTTCCCGTTTTTGGCTGAAAATGTTGTCGTGTAAACAGCCCCTTAGTTCTGAAGCGTTTACAATCACAGCACACTGTGTGTCTGTCTGTACCTGCAGACACGTGTAGTTCTGCCTCCTCTGTGGTTTTGGCCGGTCCCAGGCCGTCTATGGTGCAGCGGTAGAGTCCGGCGTCGCTCCGGGAGGCGTTGCTGATGACCAGAGCTCCGCTGGGCAGCTGTATGACCCTGTCGTCCAGCTCCACGGGCCGACCATCCCTCTCCCAGCGGGTGAACGGGACGAGCTCTTCCGTCACCTCGCAGCTCAGCATCTCAGTGCCGCCAATGCGCACCGACATGCCCTCCGGCTGTCTGAGGAAACGTGGAAGTCCTGCGAGAACGAACAGATCAGCTGCGTTACACTCATACAGTAAAGCTCACTTAATCTCTACACTGACAGAATGAAGAAATTAAGCGAGAACAATTCAAATAACCAACCCCGAGGAGCTACAGATGGAGATTAGATGCTTTGCTAACTCTGGAGAAATTAAGTAAATAACACTAATGGTCTTGTCAAACCAATTAGCAAATAAGCTTGGGAGACGAGCAGCCATTAAGCATGTTTGAACAGCACAGCGGAGGGTTTGTTCACGATCATATTCCACTCATTTTATTAATACACTGATTAATGCATACTTATTAATTGAAGAGGCTGAAACGGATTTGTCTTTGAATTCCAGTTTAACTCACCAACTTGCTAATTTAAATAGAATTTATTCAAAGCCTGCCCCGAATTAACATTCATCTTAAATAAGGAATAAAAGAACAGTTTTAAAGGAAATATATACTAAATGACCCTTGACTGTTGAGTGATTTAAACTTATTAGATGAGGTTAATACTGAAAGCACTGCTTTAATATTCATAACTGAATATAAAAATAAAAAAAAGGTAAACTGTGATCAAATCTTAAAGGCACAATATGTAAGTTTTCGCCACTAGAGGTTGCATTTTCAAAACAATAACAAAGGCAAAGCTTGATGACCCTATAAAGGAGGATGTTCACTGATGAGGTAATGAATACATTTTTTTTATTACCTGTACCTTTCACAGCTATTCAAACAGAGAATAAATTATACAGAGAATGCAAGCAGAGAACATTTACATTGTCAAAGAACATTATGACTGACTTAATTCTAGCGCGAGTTTAAGCACTCTAAAAAAACTCCCCTTATAATCAGTAAAGCTGTCTATACACGGTTTTATGAATGAATCTCTTGCATCATACGTACATCTGCACTTTGATGTTTATGATGAGAGAATTCGCATCAGAGCTGAATTCAGTCGGCGAGCGTGTGCACTGAACAATAACTCAGCTGCATGAAATATATCACACTGTGCAAGTAGTATTTGGATATTTTATTACAAAAATCTTACATGTTGTGCCTTTAAAGTCCCTCTGTAGTCAAAAATGTTATCCCTTAAAACTCATCTTTGATCATCAAAATTACATATTTAAATGTTTATTCTTGTGAAAATAATTTTCTCATGCCTTAAAATAGCTTGAATGGAACTCTACACCCTTGCCTCATTTACTATACGTGGATCTATGAATACGCAAATTAGCCCCGCCTCCACTCAGTCACACCAGCCAGGGCCTCCTGATCCACGGATAATGACTGATAAAAAAATGTTTTTCCTAGCGGACAACTACAGTGGATACTGTAACATTCGTTAAAGTTATTTACTTGATGTTGTGTCCTCAAAATGCCTTGAAGACTCGAATGCAGCCAAGTTTGTGATTCTTAATTCGCGCCCGCGAGGTGGGTCTGACTCTGGGTTACTTTTACACTGTTGCCGCGGATTATTATTCAAGTTAGCGGTTCTAAATTCATGTTAAACCAAGGCTTCTTGGGTTTTTTGCTGTATTTTATTTTTGGTTTTGTGCTGGTAATCCTATTGGTATATTTTGCATGCGATCTCTATGCGCGCCGCGTTTGTATAAATGGAGAGAGGGATATGCTAATGATAGGAATCTATCCCTTGACGTGATTGGTTATTGAATTTTGTGACTAAGCAAACCGATGGCTGTTTCAAACCGCGTTTCTGTGACTGCCATTGGGAAACTACAAGTTTTAAGGAGAAAATACTCAGCAATGGTGTTGATTAATGGATTGGCACATGGTTTGTCTAAAAGCAAATTGAAAACACCACATAGACAAATAAACAACATAAAAAACTT
>NW_015634461.1:128348-136858 GCF_001515625.1 Sinocyclocheilus rhinocerous
GGACTTTAACACAATATACTTTTTTTTTTTTTTTTTTAAACACTCAAAAATATTATGTAGGTCATTTTCTAAACACACTTATATTAGGGATGCTCCGATCGATCGGCCGGAGATCGCTATCGGCCGATAATCACATTTTATGACTCGATCGGTACTCACTAACTTGGCCGATCTCACGAACCGATCGCAATTTGATGACGTCAACGCGTAACGATGTACATGATGTGTGGGGACATAAATGATTTGGCGCCGCAGTCATGTCATCATCGGTGTGGAAATGCTATGACGTTTCGAGAAACTATGAAAAATTCGCTATTTGTCGTGTATGTTTTGCATAATGATATGATGAATGGATGGTTCATTTTTAACAGCAGATTCAGTGACGTTAGAGCTGATCTGTGCCTCACTGCACACGTCTGCGGCGCGTTACGGCTCCACTGGAACCGGAGCTGATCGCAGCCGCTCTAATGCTTGTGTTTATCAGCCAGCCACGGCACGTTTCTGAAGCGGCTCTCCACGCTGCTTGGCTAAAAATAGTATTTTGTGAGTTATCAGTGTGGAGGACGGAACAAAACCTCGTCAGAACCGTAAGGGGTAACGGTAACATAATACGCTGATCGTGGGCTGCTTTTAAATGAATATTTATTTATAAAACAAAATAACTTCTTTGGCCATATTAGCCTACTCAATAGCATTAACACAGGCTTTACTCCTTTCAAACTTTATCTGGAATGTCACCGTTTCTGTCACTGCAACTTCCCGATCAGGAGAACGAACACACACACACACAAAATCGTCTGCCTCAAGGAAAAAATGTATTTAAAAAAAATTTAGTTAATATTTGTATCATTTATGATTTATTTTATCCACCCGCAAATAATCTGCATTTGAGCCCAACTTCAGTCTACTCATCACCTTAACTTTAACTGCGTTTGTACCCGGCGCCATAGCCAGACTGATAAACAAACAGAGACCGGAAGTTAACTTCGGGCCAGGTGCGTGCGCCCGATGAAACAGTCTATATAAAGCTTGAAGCATCAGAATCGGCATCGGTATCGGCCGATCACCATGACAAGAAATCGGTACTCAGTATCGGCTGCAAAAATCCTGATCGGAGCATCCCTAACTTACATATTTAAAAAAATTCTAAATTATAAAAAAATGCAGAATACACACAACTAAAATAATAATAATAAAAGTAAAAAAAAATTTTTTTTTGTTCTTTTCCTCCTTTGTTGTGAATATGACAAAGGTAAGTAATGTATGTAGAAGAGAAAGAAGAGAAAGATTTAATCAACAAATACTCATTTAGCACAAGAGTGCACTAAATATTTAATATTTCATATAAAAGGAAAAATAAAACACTTTGTGCCATTAATTGCTTTGAAAATTCATCAAAAGATGAAGCACAAATAAACAGATCTTAAACACCACTGAGAATCCTTACACACAAACACAAACACCAAGAAGATTGTTATTTCTCTCTTGTCTTTAATCTCACGCTATCGAGCCTGCAGAAGTTCAAAGATGTTCCTGAAGTTTGTGGAAGAGCTTTATAATTCACCGTACAGACTGCACTCTCTCTAACAGCTGAATGTATGAGAGCCCAGAGCGTCTCTGACATCCTAATGCTCTCCTGGGCTATTTATGTGTCCTGGCTGATGTAGGACTTGTTGTGGTCTAGAAGCACTAGAGTGGTGTGTGTGTGTGTGTGTGTGTGTGTGTGTGTGTGTGTGTGTGTGTGTGAGAGAGGTCTGCTGACAGGTCTGTAAATTAGCCCGAGCCTACGACCCGATTCACAGGCACACACACATAGCGCTTTTAACGGCACACAAAATCCCAGAGCACTGACGCAACAGGCCTGAATACACGACACTCACACGGTTCTCCTTCAGTGAAGATGTGCGACTGCATCAGGACTCAAGCTGGGCAAATAAGGACAGAACAATGTGCTGTTGGCAGACGGAGCCACTGTGTGTAAACACTTTACTGAGCCTGTCAGAGAGAAACTCGTACAGTTCACATACGCAAACATACATTCAGACTAGACAAACACTAATACTCCGTCTGCATTGATAAGACCATCATAAACACACTGACAAACTCTACCAATACACACATGCATTAATTCATATGCACACACACACACAAAAACTCTAACACTGCTTAATTTACTTAAACTAGCACTAGTACTACTAAACTTAAGTTGGCAGTTGTTCAAACCTGTGGCACTAATTATTAGATTTCAGCATTGTGCAAAAAATCTTTCAGATCACCTTTGCAAGCACATAGCAACACGCAAGACACTCTTGTGTTGGCTAGTTTTGTACCCATGTTCCTCTAGTGCATTCATTCATTCATTGAATCACACAGAATCTGTGGCTCTGAGTTGTGAAGCTGAGCGACAGAACATCAAACAGCTGCTCTGACAGCCTGCTGGTATTTTGAGAAGGAATACATGAAAATCCCAGCACACCACAGACACACACACACACACACACACACACACTGGAGGAGTGAAGATGCCAGTGTATCTGCCTGCAGCCCACATAGAAAACCAACACAAGTGTGTGAGAGAGTGTGTGTTTGTGCAAGCGTGCAGCTCCAGCAAATAATGTCGTGTGTGATCCATCCATATGCTGTGTGCACGTCTGCAAAGATCCGGCCTCCGATCTCACTGCATCCATCTCTGATGTGACGGAGAGACACCGGAGGGGAATCATTAAACACAGTTTGGAGCTGTCTACAGCCTGAAGGCAGACAAATCCATCCACACACACACACACACACACACGCGACAGACATTCACACAACAGCTCTGAGGCCAGCTCATATTTCTCTCACTGGAACTTGTGATTCTGTTCTGTTCTTTCACTCGGAGTTATGAATGAACAGTTGGTGTTTTTAAGGATTTCCTAGACTTTCTAAGTGCTGCGAGCTTTACAACACATCACAGTGCTAAGAGCAGCTACGCTAGTGATAGAGCATATATCAATTTCAGTGCAGATGAGATAAGATCACCTATATATCTACACCTGAGATATACCAAACATTTCAAAGTTTTAAAACTTTTTTTAATTATTATTTTTGCCGCAACCAATGTTAATTTAGTCAACAAAATTATTGACAGAAAAGTTTTATAATGCAGAGCGTTTTTTTAATATTTTAATTGTCATTTTGTTAATAATGACAAAAATGCCATTGTGATAATTAAATTAAATTAAATTAAATAACCTGCTGATGAAAATATTATGAGGAAAAAAATAACAGTGGGTAACTAACAACGTACTAATTATTATAATTTTTATTTTTTACCAAAAAAAAAAAATCTAGAAAATAAGATTCTTTTAAATAATTCAATCTTAGTCACTGTCACAATGTATAATCAATGTTGTTTTTATTAATATTACAATGTTATTTCAGTTTTTTAGATAATATATAAAATGTTTATTCACTTATTTTATATAAATAAATAATTTGCATTAATTTCTCATCAACTAAAATGTTCTTTTTATAGACTAAACTAAAATTGACCATTTATTGAAAAATGGAGAATTAGACTAATTTTAAAAATGTTACAATTCAAGATTAAAATGGACCTGATTAATATGGATTAAGAATAAAATCCACCCTGGAACAAATATATAATAAAAGGTAAATTTTGCAATTTAGATTTTTTTTTCTTGCAATTGCAAGTTTATCTCTCACAATTCTGACTTTCTTCTCCAAATTTCATGTTTATTTCTCACAATTGCAAGTTACAAACTTGCGATTCTGACTTTTTTCTAGAAATCCAGAGTATACATCTCCCAATTACTAACTTGCAAATGCAAGATATAAACTCATAATTCTAAAAAAGAAAAAAAATAGATATAAACTCACAATATAATAATTTTTTTAACTCAAAATCGTGAACTTGTATCTCACAATTGCAATTTATAAGCTTTCATCCCACATTTAATAACTTGCAATTACAATATATAAATTCATAATTCTGAGAAAAAAGTCAGAATCGAGAGATAAAAAGTTCATATTGTGAGTTCATCTCTCACAATTCCAAAAATTAAAAATAAAAGAAAATTGCGAGCTATAAACTCGCAATTGCAAGAAAAATCTCTTACTTGTGAGATAAAGAGTCACAATAGCCATGTATGGAAATTAGCTTCTATATAAAGTCTCAAGAAATCATTTCCACTGTAAAGAATCTTTTGTGTAAAGAAAAGATTCCATAGATGTTTCTTCATGGAGTGAAAGAGAACACATTGAACACCTCCTCAGCTCTCTCCATATGTCATCAGATTCCCAGAGCTGACGCATGCACACGTGAGAAATAGTAAGATGTTGTCACATTAGATATCACCCTCTTTCCAAAGGGCTGGGTGAGGATTGAGGCCTCCTTTGTATCTCTGTCGCCTCCTCACATTCCACCGCCGAGCAAACAGACAGAAAAAGCTCCTCCATTCATCCGTGGATTTCATCTGCCCTCCACAAACATTTGCTCCTCTGGTTCCCTTGCACTTCCCCCGTGTGTCTGAGCACTCCAAGAGCAACACGAGACCTCACACGCGCTCACGGGGGGAGTGTAAACAGGGCAGGCACTAACAGGACACTCCCGAGACCACACAAGGTCCCATTCAGATGCACGACGCGGCTCAGAGCCGCCACTAAAACAGCTTTCAGTGTGACGGACGGCGGTTGCTGCAACAGCCAAGACGCTTGTCTTTTGATGGAAGGGACAAATTAGGACCCAACTCCTGATTTACATGTGAAACAGGGTGATATTTTTTAGGGATGCTCTGATACCACTTTTTCCAGTACTCAGCCGATACAGATACTTTTATTTTTGGTACTTGCCGATACCGGTATTTTCATTGTATTTGTAAATTTTTTAAATATTGGGTACAGAAACCAAAAGAATATGTATGATGTTAGTTGGTTAACTTCATTTATCAAATAGATATAAAAAGAGTTATTTTCACACTTAATTATGCCCATTAAAATGTATTTGACAAGTTTTAGTTACTTTCACTGTTAATTTTTTGCTCTATGGTAACTCATCTTTAATTTAATAGCATTAGAGCTGCTCCATGGCAGCGGCTCAGTACTGTAATCACGTGTTTTGCTGTAATAATGCAGGGAACCACTCGTTATAAATCTTTCAGAAATATAAGTAGCGTTTTTTTCATCTGAAACGTGCTGCGATTTATACTCCAAAGCGACTCACATAATACAGAAACACTCATAAAGCAAGCAAAACATGCACAACGAGTGCACGTATTTGTACTGGTACAGAATGAGGGGGACAAGTACAGCCTAGCACATTTACACAGGCTGATAGTTTCTCTTTCGCCATAAAGTCGTGTATGCTTAAGGTTGAAAATAAATGTTGTTTATAGTGAATGCCCCTATAAATGTTGTTTTATATTTACAATTTGGTTTTAATCCAAATGATGCGTGTGCTAAGTGAGCAAAGATCAAAGATTACGCAACAGAAGTGCGCTCTCTCTCGCTCTCTCCCTAACGTTAGGTAACGTAACTTGTGCATTGTTTTACTTATTTGTTTTTGACATATCCAACCAAACTACAAACTTTCCAGTGATGTCTGTGAGAAGGGGATATTAACTCGACAAGCTCGCGCATCTGCGCCGCCGCGCGCTCAATCCACTCAGCTTGCTTTGCTTATCAGCTCGCGCACATCAGCTATACAGGCGTTAATACGGAATGTTTAACATTATATTCATTGCATACATACTTCGTAGATATCCTTAATCTGTAATAACTCCATTCTGCTGTCTGTTGTTCTGTTGCCGGTGTTTTTTTGTCTGAATACGGCACTTATCACATGCTGTGTGGTATCGGCGTTTTGGTATCGGTGCATTGTAACGAGTATGAGTACAGGAGCTCAGTATCGGACCCGATACCGACACCATTATCGGTATCGCCGAATCCCTAATATTTTTAAAAGAACAGTTCATTTAAAATGAAAATTTAATTTTCTGATGGTTGAGCAAAAGTCAGTGTTTACTCAATTTACTTTCTTCCAGGCAACACAAAAGTAGATGAAGAATCTGTGAAGTGACCAAAATGTTATTTCAAATTTTTATATAATATATAAAATATTTATGTATTTATTCATTTTATTTATTGATATTTAATTAATATAAATATATATTTTTTTAGATTTTTAGATAATATTTTTTTGATAATATATAAAATATTTATATATTTATTTATTTTATTTATTTATATTTAATTAATATAAATATATAATTTTGCATGAATTTCTCATTTGAGCAACACAAAAGGAGATGTTTTTAATTATCTGTAAGGTGACCAAAATGTTTTGATTTTTAGATTTTATATAAATATATAATTTTGCACTGATTTCTTATTTTTATTATTAAAATGGACTTTTAAAAAGTGACCCAGTGCTATGAAGCTTCAATGGACAAAATAGCAGCATAAAAGTAGTTCATATGCCAGAAGTATTATATTTACATTTTTCTGAAGTCATACAACAATACTCAAGTAAATCAATATATACTATAGTAAATCTCAGCTGCATGATTGATTATATAATTGCAAAAATGTAAAATGAATTATCGCACAGCTCTATATACACCGAACAAAAATTTGGTGTTTGGAGCAAATTTCACAAACAGTTAAAAAGAAACAGAAAGTAACACATTAAATGAATGCCTTCAGACGTCTTGGAATATTGCGCAGGAACTATATTGTCAGCTCCTGGTCATTATATGCACTCACTGTGTTGAAAATAGCAGCTCTGAAATTCAGCAAAACATCTTCACAAATAAAGGTGAGTAAGTGACAGAATTTTCCTTCATTCAAGCTCTCTTGAATTTCTGATCTTAAATTAAGAGTAAATTTGAGACTTAGTAATGCTGTCAGATGCTAAACTTCACACGAGAGATGTGAAACAATAACCGCGGCAGTAATATAAATATTTTCAAGCCCGAAAGCTAAAACCGCACTGAAAGGTGTGAAAAGCGTTAGAGACAGACTGCAGGAGCGTAATGAGTCCGAGGACAGAAACGCTCTGACAAACGAGAGGCTCAAATCGATACGTGTGCTTCACTAATGTAAAATCAATCACAGGAGAGGAGGAGAGGAAGTGAGAGCCCTCAACACTGAAACAAAGAGGAGCTGCCATTGTTGGTGGAGGAAACGCTTGAATATAAATGATTGTGCCACTGTGACAGCTGTCACTATGGCAACACAAACATCTGGAGCACATGTGAGAGAAAATTATTCAATATTTGATGCATTTAAATGCAAACACACAGTGTGCTTTCATTTACATCTCTGGGACTGAGGAGAACGTCTCAAATATGTTGGTTTCTTTGTATTTGGAGTAACTAATGGCGCTTTTCCACTGCATGGTACGACTCGGCTCGGTACGGCTCAGTACGGCACGGCACGGCTCGGTTTGGCTCGGTTTGCATTTCCACTGCAGTTCAGTACCGCTTTAGAGTGGGGTACTAAAAAAAGTACCAGGTACCAGGTACTGTACCCAGTGGAAAACCCCCCAAAAGTGAACCGTACCGAGCCGTACCGTGCCGTACCATGCAGTGGAAAAGCGCCATTAGTAAACACTGATGCTACTAAACTACATTCAGTAGCTTGACAATAGCTCAGCTTTCTTCAAAATAGGATTCACATAGATTCACATATTCAAAGTCATTCTACATCATGGCAAATGGACAAATACTGTATATACCACATTTAATATATAAATGAGTTACAGATATTTATACAACAGTTCTTTCTGATCCTCGAATCTGATTGACTGATAAGAATGTTGATATTACAGTCCAACAGAACTCAGCCGTTTCACCGTTAGTATCACTCCTCTTGCCGAAGTTGCCGTACTTCTCACAGCAAGTGTCATAGGGACGCCCAACTCCACTATAATTTTTTTAAATAATACTGTTTTGTGTCACCGAATGTAGTTTTAAGAGCATTTTAGGCGAGAATGTACTTGTATGTGCGGCTGCACGATATTGGAAAAAACTCACATTGCGATATTTTGTTTTTCTGCGGTATATATTGCGATATGAAAAAAAAAGGAAAAAAAAATTCACCAGATGACTTGAATAACCCTATTTGGAAAAAAATAATCAATGATTGCTGTGATTTAGTAGGTGAGTAAATCAGCATAGAAAATAAACAAATTACAAGCATAGATAAATATAATAGAACAAAGATACAAATTAAATTAGCAGTGCTTTATATTTTTCAGGTAAGTCTAATAGTATTGAGGTACAGAAATTGAATAATCAAATGTAAAATAACACTGCATAGTCTTCACTGTATAAATTAAATCTAATAAATCTGTGTTAAAGCTGCAAAAGTGATTTTTCTCTCTGTGTTTTGTTGTTTGATTAACATTCATGACACAGAAAGCCTCCGGAACATTAAACTGCTGTGAACCAATATACTGTTACACATCCATTTTCTTTCTCAATTGTTTACCCTCACCTAAGCCATAA
>NW_015634461.1:137192-144025 GCF_001515625.1 Sinocyclocheilus rhinocerous
TCTTCACTGTATAAATTAAATCTAATAAATCTGTGTTAAAGCTGCAAAAGTGATTTTTCTCTCTGTGTTTTGTTGTTTGATTAACATTCATGACACAGAAAGCCTCCGGAACATTAAACTGCTGTGAACCAATATACTGTTACACATCCATTTTCTTTCTCAATTGTTTACCTTCACCTAAACCATAAGCAACTGTGTTTACAAGGATACTTGTAGAGACATGCATTTTGACATAATTTTGCTCGTATGTGTCATTAATAGGTGCGGAAGTGAATGGAATTCAGAGTTCACGTGCATCTGCGTGGCTCTCACAGTGTACACCAGACGCGAGCGGCGCAGTGCGACGCGACAAAATACTATAGAACCCATTATAATCAGTGATGCTGTCTACACTGGATGCGGCGCGGCATGACACAACACAACAACTCCACTGCTGCCACGTTTTATTTATGACGTACTGACACAAAGTTCAAATTATTTTTTAACGGTCGCTTTGTCGCGTCCGGTGTAGACACGGTGTCTGTGTGAGCAAAGAAAACGATCAGTATAACTATAACGTTATAATCAGTATACTAAACATCGCACATCCTGCGATGTGACTATTGCGGATGCGCACAACGCGATATCGATGCTGAAACGATATATCGTGCAGCCCTACTTGTATGTATTCAAATATGCTGTTTGTTAATAAAGATAATGTCTATTTGAAAATTTGCATCCACGTTTTCGGAGACGCGAGCTCCAGAGCGTCAGGGCTCATAAACCCGCGGAGAGAGCGTCTCACCTCGGCCATATCTTCTGGAATTTACCGCTGGCTCTGATGTCTCTGTAGTGTTTAAACATGAGATACAATTCGTTTTGGGTTGGCTATATTTAACAGGCATTCGTGGTCTCATGAATCTATTATTTGTTCCTGGTCATATCGTTTTGGCTGAGCACAAAGTTATTCACTGTATAAATTAAATCTAATAAATCTGTGTTAAAGCTGCAAAAGTGATTTTTCTCTCTGTGTTTTGTTGTTTGATTAACATTCATGACACAGAAAGCCTCCGGAACATTAAACTGCTGTGAACCAATATACTGTTACACATCCATTTTCTTTCTCAATTGTTTACCTTCACCTAAACCATAAGCAACTGTGTTTACAAGGATACTTGTAGAGACATGCATTTTGACATAATTTTGCTCGTATGTGTCATTAATAGGTGCGGAAGTGAATGGAATTCAGAGTTCACGTGCATCTGCGTGGCTCTCACAGTGTACACCAGACGCGAGCGGCGCAGTGCGACGCGACAAAGTACTATAGAACCCATTATAATCAGTGGTGCAGTCTACACTGGATGCGCTGTCTACACTGGATGTGGCGCGATGCGACAAAATACTATAGAACCCATTATAATCGACGATGCTGTCTACACTGGATGCGGCGCGGCATGACACAACACAACAACTCCACTGCTGCCACGTTTTATTTATGACGTACTGACACAAAGTTCAAATTATTTTTTAACGGTCGCTTTGTCGCGTCCGGTGTAGACACGGTGTCTGTGTGAGCAAAGAAAACGATCAGTATAACTATAACGTTATAATCAGTATACTAAACATCGCACATCCTGCGATGTGACTATTGCGGATGCGCACAACGCGATATCGATGCTGAAACGATATATCGTGCAGCCCTACTTGTATGTATTCAAATATGCTGTTTGTTAATAAAGATAATGTCTATTTGAAAATTTGCATCCACGTTTTCGGAGACGCGAGCTCCAGAGCGTCAGGGCTCATAAACCCGCGGAGAGAGCGTCTCACCTCGGCCATATCTTCTGGAATTTACCGCTGGCTCTGATGTCTCTGTAGTGGTTACACATGAGATATAATCCGTTATGGGTAAATCTAACGGTTGTCTTTGGTCTCATTAATCTATTATTTGTTCTAGAGAAGATAATTTTGGCAAAATCTCATGTTTATGTAAATTCAATGCTGTATATCAGAGCGCTGCCTTTGTACTTTTGACTGAATTGCCTAGCAACTTTTATGATGGCTGTTGTTGTCGAGCTCCAGAGCGTCAGGGCTCATAAACCCGCGGAGAGAGCGTCTCACCTCGGCCATATCTTCTGGAATTTACCGCTGGCTCTGATGTCTCTGTAGTGGTTAAACATGAGATATATTTCGTTTTGGGTAAATCTAACGGGCAGTCTTTTGTCTCATCAATCTATTATTTGTTCCAGAGCAAATAGTTTTGGCAAAATCTCATCATGTTTATGTAACTTTAATGCTGTACATCAGAGCATACTTTTGACTGAATTGCCTAGCTACTTTTATGATGGCTGTTGTTGTTTATAAAATATTATTATTCAAGAAATACTAGTTTATATAAATAATAGTAGTATTCAGTATTGTTAAACGGTGTGTGTGTGTTCATAATGGTGATTTTAGTTTCATTGCTTTTACTACAGTTAGGGCTGGGCGATTTGGCAAAAAATTTAAATCTTGATTTTTCCAGAATGTTTGACCAATTCTCGATTTTTTACGATTTTTAACTAGTCAAGTTGAAAATGTTACTACAACATGATTCAAGTAACTTTTTCTTTAGTTAAAGAAAATTCTAATCCAAGTGCAGCACACATGAAGTTGTCAACATTATGTAAATGTTAAACAAATCACTTTTTAAATATCTTTGCAGAAAAGATGCATGAACTACAACTACATATTGTACAAACTTGTCTTATACATATTATGTGTTCAGAAATAATGAGGAAAATGCTTTTAAAAAAATCTCAAAAGTCAAGGTAATTCAAATTCAAATGACTAACTATAAATGTTCTGTAAAAAAAACAGCAGATTTCAGCCTGTCACCATAATGCAAACATGAAATATCAGACATACAGTAGTAGTTCCTTACAGGTTTTATAATTGATTGCGCTGCTTTTCCATAGTTTTTTCTATGTGAACATGGACATGTTTGACTGTTGAGCTGGCGTCTCTTGCAGCGTCTCATGCATGAAACGGAAGTCTAAAAACGCAGAGCTCAAGTTAAAAGAAGTTCACTCCCATCTTCTTGCATGTTTTTCCTATTCCACTGCCCGCATCGCATCTTTGTCAACACAAAGGCGCATTCTGTGTGAATGGCGCTTAGCGCTACATTTATGGTCCTTCACAGAGCGTGTCACACGTGAGCGGTTAATCACGTGCGCCGACATGCGGTTGGATCGTTCTTTTCTCTTTACTGTTATCACCGGCATATTGTCAAAGTGTCTAATTCTAACATTTGGTAATATTTCTATTTAAAATCGATTCCTCGATTTCTAAAAAATAAAATTGTGGCAAAACATTAAATTCGAATTAATCGATAAAATCGAGGAAATCGCCCAGCCCTAACTACAGTAATACAATAAGCTTTTAATGAAGCAACTCAACATTCCTTCGTTACTAGTTCTAAAGTGACGTTTTGGAATTAGTAACGGAGGCTTGGGCTCAGCTGTTAAACTGTCAACTTAAGACTTGAATCCGTGGGGGAAGGAAGTAGTTCACACGGAAGAGGGCTTTTAAAGACACTCCGTTGTTATTTTGTTGATATATTTACACACTCGTGACGTCGAAGTGTTGTATAAACGCAATATCACACTCGTAGACGTGAGATATGTCTTTACATCGGCTCGCTGCGATTACCTACGGCACTCGGCCTAAATCACAGCCGTGACGATATACAGCCATATCTCACGTCTACGAGTGTGATATTGCTCATATATGATTATTTTTATTTAAAAAAATTATAACAATTTTTATTTGTATTTTTTAGACTCATTGTGCAGTAGTTAAATGATTACACCAGTTTGTAGCTGTCTTTATGAGTGAGTCATTGATTTACACAACAATAACTTCATTTATACAGTGACAACACTGAATCAAAAACAATGATTCCTTCAGGAACTGAACATGTTTGTGAAGGAGTCATTGAATTGTTCACTCAGCCAATTTGCTCAAAAACAATGATTTATTCAGGAACAAAACATGTGGAGTAAACAAGTCATTGAATTCTTCACTGAATCAATTTGCTCAAAAATCACTTATTTATTCAGAAACTAAACAAGTCACTTTTTGTGAATGAGTCACTGAATTGTTCACTGAATCGATTAGCTCAAAAACACTGATTTATTCAGGACTTGTTCACTGAATCAATTAAAGAAGCAAAATGCTCTTGAATCAGTGAACTGATTCATTCATTACTCATTGTTTGTGACCCAGAAAAATGGCACTCGCATTAAAAATATATAGCATACTACACTTTTTTTTTTTTTTTTTTTTTTAAACAGTGGTTTACTGAACAAGTTGCTCTTTAAACAAGGAAAACTGTTGGGACCAATGGGATAAGAAAAATAGTTTTATTAGTATTAATATAAATGTTCCATTTATTTCTATTTTTTATTAGTTTGGACTTTTCAAACATCTTTCTAAAAATATTGCCTACATAATATATAAATATGTCTATATAATATTTTTTTAATATTATTAAATGGCAACACAAAATGTGTTTTACTCTCCAGTCTCCCCAAAAAATTCACATGAAATTTACCATTTTTTTTTTTTTTTTTCAGAAGAGGAGTGTGATTATAGTTCGCCTACTTTAAATGATAAGTAGCCTGGCATGGTTCGGATTCAAAGCATCTTCCCTCACATTGCTCTTTCTGCTTTTAACATTCAGGCTTATTATCCGGGAGTGAAAAGGACTACGGCATGCCATCAGAGATCGGGTTTAAAACGCTCACCAATGCTCTGTGTTTAAGGACAAACACAGACCTTAAAACCAGAGCACAAAACAATTCTGCCTTACTACAACCCGTTCCTCTAAAATAGGACAGAAATGTTCAAAGATGTAAATATATGCATGTGAAATTACCCACGGCCTTCTGTAAATAACTCCTGAAGGCAAATGAACCGTGAGCTGCAAAGTTTCACACGTGAGCCGACGATCTCCGGCATAACGTGACTGTGTTAATCTTTAATATTTTAGTGATTGCGTAATGACCACAGAGTAATGACTATATGCTGTGTTTACTGAAGGCGTTAATGGAGTCACAGAGCCGGCCACAGCATTAATTCACTTCCAGTGTTAATGGGGAAAGCAGCGAACGCTGTTAATGCAGAAAGCAGAGTGGTGTTCATTTTAAAAAGGTCCAGATGCATTAGCTGAAACCAGATGAAGTATACGGTGTAGCTGTAGGCACTCAGGATGAGTTGGGGTCTAGAAAAGCTTTTGTTGAACAGCACAGCACCTTAATGAATGCAGAAAGACTAGACGTCAAAAGGGTCATTTCATTTCATAAAGAATTTTCTTTCACCTTTCAGTTTGATGTACTAGCTAGACATACTCTGAATGGCAAAACTCCCTGTCCAGTCCAGCCAGACTATAATTCAGTAATACTGCTACTTTGATGAAAGTCAGCAAGCAAACATTTGTCAATATAAAAGTCATTAAAGAAAGTCTTAAAGGTACAGCAGCATTAAAAAAAAAAAAAAATAGTGTTAAATTAAATATTAAAATATTTTAAAAATAATATAAAAAATCATTTTAATTATGACCGAAACCTTGTAAAAAATATAAAAAATAAAACATTAAAAATAAAACAGAATAAATGCATTGTTGATAAAAAAAAAATTTAAATCATAAAAAATACAAAAAGAAAAAATAAAAAATAAAATGAAAGATTATAAAATAAAAAATGATTTTAAACTGATATATATATATATATATATACACACACACACACACACACACAAAAATAAAGTTATATAAATATAACAGCACAGCTTTTAGCCTTTTCATATCCTCAATAACACAGCAAATTAAATAGGACGGGCCAGAACCAGACCGACAAGATGCATAATACTTGCAGGTCTGAAGGTGAACTCATTAAAGAGAAGACACAGCAGGAAGTCAAGGACTATAGAGAGCATGAGGTGGAGAGATCATCCAGTCATCATTAAACTCCATGATGGAGGCCGCTGACAGGCCAGATCTTACAAAAGGTCAGCGATCATCTCCAGACGACTGCACACAAGGTCACTCAGATTGCTGTAGAGATGAGCAGTCTGAGGTGAGATCGGAGCTCTCAGCGTCTGCTGGAGCAGCGGGCATGAGTTCGTGTTCGCTTCTGATAGATGTGGGGTGAGACGAGACCACAAATGATAAAGGTCAAATGTGTCTGCTTCAACCGGAAGTTAATGTATTCCTGTTTCAAGATCAGTCATTCCACTTACAAATGATTGATGAATGAGCTGGTGAAGAATCTGACTGGTGAGGCTGAGAATCAGGATTGGTGAGACCGAATTTATCCTTGTGACCAAATACCAAAAAAAATAAAAAATAAAATAAAAATAATAAATTAAGTATATACAAAAAAAATCATTATTAAAAAAATAAAAATAAAATACAAAATGTGACCCTGGACCACAAAACCAGTCAAAAGGATCTGACTGGTGAGGCTGAGAATCAGGATTGGTGAGACTTTATCCTTGTGACCAAATACCAAAAAAATAAAAAATAAAATAAAAATAATAAATTAAGAATACATATACAAAAAAAATCATTATAAAAATAAAATAAAATTATAAAATAAAAATAAAATACAAAATACAAAATGTGACCCTGGACCACAAAACCAGTCAAAAGGATACATTTTTTTAAAATTGAGATTTATACATCATCTGAAATCTGAATACATAAGCTTTTTATTGATGTATGGTTTGTTATGATAGGACAATATTTGGCTGAGATACAACTATTTGAAAATCTGGAATCTGAGGGCGCAGAAAAATCTAAATATTGAGAAAAT
>NW_015634461.1:144047-161597 GCF_001515625.1 Sinocyclocheilus rhinocerous
GTAAGAAATGTACAAAATATCTTCATGGAACATGATCTTTACTTAATATCCTAATGATTTTTGGCATGAAAGAAAAATCAATAATTTTGACCCATACAATGTATTGTTGGCTATTGGTACAAATATACTTGTGCTGCTTAAGACTGCTTTTGTGCTCCAGGGTCACAAATAAAAGAAAAAAGATTCTAAAATAAAATGAAATAACATGAAAAAATATATATATTTAAAAGAAATGTAAAAAAAAAACTAAATAAATTAAAATTCATAAAAAAGGTTCTAAAATACAAATGAAATAACAAAAATAAAATATTATTAAAAATAAATAATAATAATAAAATTGATAAATTGTTAAAATTATCAAATGCAAAATACATAAATAGAAAATAAATAAAATAAATAAACTAAAAATATTATCAAATAAAATGAAATAAATGATTAAAAAAGCTTTTTGTGGAAATGTTTTTTTTTTTAAAAACATAAATAAAATTCATTAAACAAACATAACAAAATACAAAATTAAATAAAGATTATGAAATAAATAAATGAAATAACAAAAAACCAAGCTGTTTAAAAAAAAAACATTAAATTAAAATAAGATTAAATAAATAAAAAATCAAATAAAAAAGATGAAAATAATATATGTGAATAAAATAATAAATCATAATTTAACAGTAAATACATAATAATAATGATAATAATATTAATAATGATAATAAAATAAAAATAAATAAATAAGTGGAGATTATCATTAAGGGGTCAAGACTGACGGAACAAGGTAATCTGTCCACCTTATATTGCGCAAGATTTTGATTAATTAATAGATTCTATAATTCAAGATTTTGGCTGTTATAGTATAAGAACTAGGATCTGTAGGCGGCTAATCTAAGACTAGAGAGCATCTAAAACCATCAAACTGTTCAGCACACTTTATGGAAGACAATTAACTCGAGTCGTCTGAGTTTTCCTGACTCACATCGCTGTGAGCTCAACACACCCACGGGAGTTCCAGCAGCCAGACCGATAGTTCTCGATAAACAATCAGGACAAACTCATTTAATCAGGTTTAAAGAAGTAGAGGTTTATTGAGCTGAACGGGCTTTGTAAAAACACCTCCATGAACAACGCTTCTGCACCAATCACGTACCAGGGACCCGTCAAATCCCACCAATCAGGAAACGATCGATGTCCCTCACAACCTTATGGCTTTAGCCGTGTTCATTTATGACCTCAATCTTCTCGTACCTGTGTGGGAGGTGAAAACAAAAGCAGGTACACCGTTTTAAACGGCTCAGGAACATTCAAAGGTCAGAGAAACAAGGAAAAACCCCTCAGTTGGAGTTGACGGCATATTTAATTTGATACAAGCCCGTTCAATGTAATTCCAAACCTTCTTTTCTGTATATTCTAGGGGGAAAAAATGGGAAAATGGGTTACAAAACACAATATGGACTTTTTCACATTAAATTAAATATGTCATCTATGACTACAGTCTATAGGAGGATCAGAACATCGGGTCGCTGGAGAACCAGAGGACTACAAACGGCCCGTGAGTGCAGAGACGCTGTTTGAGGAATCATAGATGTGCGCTTGACACACATGAAAACAAACCCACACGCAGATACACTCAAACTGATGCTTGCTTTTACAGAACAAGAGAAACCATCCAAAAATACACATCAGAAAGATGTGGAGGAACCTGGATCGTTCATGACTAATTTGAGTCCACTCGTAAATCACATAAACGAGAAATGTTAGGTTTGATTGAATTCCCAGTAAAACGTTGAGCGCAGTCAGACGCAACTTACTGAGCGTTTGCAAGACTTTGATGTGAAGCTGTAGAACTTAATGAAAGGAGAGAGAGAGGAACTTTATGGGAGGAGGATAAATATGGGCATACATTAGAGCTGCACTGTGTGTGTGTGTGTGTGTGTGTGTGAATAAGAGACACACGACGTAGTAAGAGAAAACATTTCTCATGGCCTGACAAAGATGATCACCGTATCAGAGCACGAAACTCCCTCACGATGTTTCTTCATTGTTTCTTGGCTTGTCGAACTCAAAACACTCTAACAACCCCAAGACGAAGCTCTGCCAGACACATCCATCCAGAACAGCCTAGTTCTGCTAACCATACTGCTACTTGTTTATGAAAATAAAAAACAAATATACATACTTAGAACACCCCAGCAACACATTAAAAATCACCCATATAAAAGACAAAATGATGACAAATCTTAATATCTTATGCAGTGCTGCTTCTCAATTAAATGCATCTTGTTTGATGACTTTTATATACACTAGTCAACATTTGAAGTTGATCAAAACCTTTCATCAAAGTTGTCCTAAAACCCAAAACCAAAATGCTTTCTCGTCTTAGGTGAACTTTTTGATCCACTTCAAATGTTGACTACTATATTTCAGCTGAAAAATATGAGTCAATTGGGGCTGGACAATAATTCAATATCAATATACATTGCGATATTTTTTTCAATAACGCTGATATGATTTTTAAATACAATTCCGATATACATTACAAGTGTTTCCCATACATTGATTTATTTGTGGTGGTTGACTTAGTTGAATATACATAACCATCAGTGTTGGGGGTAACATTACAAGTAACGCGAGTTACGTAATCAGATTACTTTTTTCAAGTAACTAGTAAAGTAACACATTACTTTCTAATTTACAAGAGAATATCTGAGTTACTTTTTCAAATACGTAATGCAAGTTACTTTTTTTTTCCAATTTATTGATTGACAGCTCTCCTGTCCCCATGTTGAGAGAAATCAGATGTTACTGTAGTTCTAAAATAAATATGAATATGCATTAATTCATCTCACTTATAAAAAAAAAACAAAAAAAAAACTGATTCATTATTCCTCAAAATGAATAAAAATAATGCAACTCAGAATATGACGCAAACCTGCAATAATTAAATGTTAAACAACACGCATATCCTTTATGCATTTAATGGAACGTAATTTCACTTTTGGTATGAAAAGGCTTTTATATTTGCCAAAAATATAACTTTTTTATTTTAAAAACAAACAAGCAAGCCCTGTCCAGACTTAAAAAGTAACGCAAAAGTAACATAACGCATTACTTTCCATAAAAAGTAACTAAGTAACGTAATTAGTTACTTTTTTATGGAGTAACGCAATATTGTAATGCATTACTTTTAAAAGTAACTTTCCCCAACACTGATGAGCACTACACGTTTCAAAATCAAAATGCAGCGCCAGTGAATGTATCTTTGAAGGGAACCGACAGTCTTGAGAAAAGTTTTGATGGCATTTTCGTTTTATCTGATAAAGTAGCATTCATGAGCGCAGCGCTGCTTTGTGTTCAGCCGTTACCGGGGAAACCGCTGTTTCTGCCGCTCCAGAAGCGCCTCCTGCTGGCAGAGAATCAATTTGCATTTTCAATAAGCCTCCAGCAACATGTGTTTTTGTTGTTGCTCACTCTTGTTTTGTTTTTTTCTGCAGCAACTCTGAGCACTTTTCATATTCTTTATCCTGGCCGATGCACTTTTGTTAAGAATAATCAGCCTATGTTATAGTTTAAAGTTAAAGATACTAACATTAATAAGGTGAGTCTAAGAGTCTCGTGTTTATTTGACGGTAATTTCACATTTCTTATTTGTATGAAGGCTAAATACAAATAAAAGGTGAACATTAATTTATTTGTACCATTTTTATTTCTAAAATATTATATAGTTTTATAGGAGGAGGTTTCATAGACTTGGCAAATTCATTTTTCTGAAGTGTGTAGGTACAGACATCTGATGTGGGCGTTCTTGGCAGTTTTTCGGAGGCTTTTTAAAATATTGTTCATATCGATATCAGAATTATATCGTATCGACCGAAATTAAGAAATATAACGTGATAAAAAAATTTTTCCATATCGTCCAGCCCTAGTGTCAGTAATTCGCTTTTGCACAAAAAGTGGGCTTTTTTGTTGTTGTTTTTGCAAGACTCTATGGAATATTTACTTTTAATTGGTCAATTGTGGAATTGTGCGGTCAAATATTTTTATAATGACACTCAATTGAATAATTAAAGGGATAGTTCACACAAAAATAAATTATTTTATCATTTGCTCAGTCTCAAGTCATTCCAAACCAGTATGAGTTTCTTTCTTCTGTTGAACACAAAAGAAGCTGTTCTGAAGAATGTGGCTCAAACTGTTGCTAGTAGCCATTGATTTCCATAGTATTTTTTCCCTGTACTATAGAAGTCAATGGCTACCAGCAACTGTTTGTTTACCCACATTCTTCAGAACAGCTTCTTTTGTGTTCAACAGAAGTAATTCAAGCAGGTTTGACTTTCAAAACAAATTCAAACAGGTTTGAAATGACAAGCTTTTCCTTTATTTTCTATATATCTTGATCCATGCTTAAATGGCCAGTCACGAATAGTCTCAGCTCAATTATTGGTTATATTCTGCTTTCTAAGCCTACCTTCCACATAAAACAGCAGAAATAATCCAACAGACGTGTCGTTCACCAGGCCAAGCACCTGCGGATATGAATAATCAACTTTCCAACCCCCACCGAAGGAATCATGTTTACGAGAGCGCAGCAGAGCGGTTATGTTTAGGAAACAGCCCTTCTGTGGTTTTTAGGGAAGTTTTCGGGGCACGGAGCTGTAAGTTGGACTAACTGGCTTTAAAGAAAATTTACTTCATAAATCGTCAGCAAAAGTAGCAGCTCAGTCTCTTCCTGCCTGGCCCGGGGCGCCTCCGTCAGCTCCCATAATGCATTTCTGTCTTGTTTAATTTTACGGTTGCTATTCCATAAACACAGCAGAGACGGTGCAAGTGTCTCTCCAGGTCTTTACGACATGGAGTGGAAAAACCATCCAGGTCACATTTTAACCCCGAAAATATTATATATATAAAATAATAATAATATATAATAAAATAACTGTTTTCTAAAAGTATAATTAAAATTGAATGTAATAAAAACAAATGTAAATATTAATATAAATATTAAAATCCATTCAAATTAAATTATATATACACACTTAATTTTAATAATCATTAGTTTTTTTATTTAATAATATTCTAATTATTATTATAAGTCATTTTGGATAAAAGTGTCTGCTAAATGTAATGATAATGATAAATGTAAAATGTAATCAAAATCTTCATTATTATTATTATTATTTTGTTGTTAATTTAGCTAGTTTACATGCTCGACTCCAACTCTTTGCTTCATTTTTGCATAAAAATACCTATGTTTAAGTATATATTCATAGATTGTGTTGGCAGCATGAACCTGTAGTGACTGTCATTGTTCTGTCCTTAAAGGAAAACTCATGAAAAAACAAGAGAAAGACCATTTGTGTGTGTGTAAAGAGAAGAGAGACGCTCCGATGGCATTGAAGTGTCACACTCTTTTTCCTGGTGCAATGAATGACTGAATGAAATGGCCATTAACATATGAAATAAATGTTAGCAAACTGTCAGAACGAGCGCCATCATGCTTTAAATGATCTCCTGTGAACGGTGAAAAGCATTGAATTGAAATACTGCGTGTGTTCCTCATACAGGCTGCCCTGAACTTTCAGTGTAACGACCCCAGGGATTCCTCAAGTCTCCTTACCGTGCACCACCAGCTAGATCTGAAAACACGGACAAGGCACTTAAGCACATGCTTGTGTGTGTGTGTGTGTTCTAGTGCTCTGCTACAGCTTTAGTGTTGCTTCCTATGAAAAATAGAAGTACAATAATGTCTTGCCTCTAAAAGCCCTTCAAATCATTCAAATGCATCTTTGTAGGTTGAGCTGGTAGGTTAATAAGGCTTCATCAAGTTAAGCATCACTAGTACAACTCACACTCGAATATAGTGGTTTATCAAGATCACTAACTCTGAATATTAAATCCTGAAGCATAACTAATGATTCCCCAATCATGTGTCTTTTTGAGGATATGTGCACAATTTTTCACCAGAAAAAAATCTACAGATGCACACTGAAGAAAGAACTCGAGCCATATGTACAGACCAGATTATCGGTTAGACTGTAAGAAACCTCATAGAAATCACCCACAAAACACTATGCAACTGCATAGTGATGCAATAAAATAGTCAAAACACCCTATCAAAATGCAACTGCAAGGCAATATGCTTAAAAAAACACCCTAAACACCCTAGCAACAACATAAAAATGTACAAAAAGCACCTAAAACTATCCCTAGCAATCACCAAGCACAGCATTAACAGCAGTAAGTTTCACACAGTCAGGAAGCACTCTCAGAAAACTGTAAAATCCAGTAATTTGTTCTTGCTGTCAGGGGTCAGAGCTACAGCACAAACACACAACTGACAGGCATTAAAACCCAAACACAAAAGGAAATAGAAAAGCGCTTCCGAGTCTTAATGTAGTATAATGCACTGATGCTAATTCTCTCGCTCTGAAAGCCTGAACACGTCATTCGTCATCCCGAGCTCAGAAAAGCATCCTTTATTTCTGCTGGCAGCATATGGAGCCCCGTGATACCGCTTCAGAGGCCAGATCTCAGAGATTTCACCGAGAAAGCACCTGACGGCTGGAGAAATGAAAAGAGACAAGAGTTTTGTTGGAGAATAAAGAGAGAACGCTTGTGTTTTAGGACAAATTTTCCCTGAAGGCCGGAGAGACAGGTGGAAAGGTGAGGAACTATCAAACGTGTGAACGACACACGTGTCGAACGCTTTATATGGAGTTAAAAGACCAGGAAGAACATTTCCCTCCAAAAACCTGAAGTAAAACTCCCTGTTTCTGTCAGATTTTTTTTTCAGAGTGAAAAATCGTGTAATGGTACATGCATGTGGAAGAGGAGGACAGAAATCACGTTAAGATCGCTGCAAAATGGCAAATTGAAGGGATAAATAGCAACCCTCATGTTGCTTCAAACCCATACAGAGCAAGATTATAAGTAAGTTGCTGAAGTGGCATCCCCCCAAAGCGGTCACTGGGGCGTAGCGTTGATTTCGTCAACGAAAATTATGACTAAATATCGTCGTCAACGAACCTTTATCACGTGACGAAAACGAGACGCAACGAAAATGCTGGTCATGTGACGATGACTATAATTAAATGTATAATGCAATATCGTTGACGAATAAAAACGAGACTAAATGTGGTTTACAAAATTAAAACTATACTAAAATGTCTCCATTTTCGTTGATTTATATATACACACTTAATTTTAATAATCATTAGTTTTTTTATTTAATAATATTCTAATTATTATTATAAGTCATTTTGGATAAAAGTGTCTGCTAAATGTAATGATAATGATAAATGTAAAATGTAATCAAAATCTTCATTATTATTATTATTATTTTGTTGTTAATTTAGCTAGTTTACATGCTCGACTCCAACTCTTTGCTTCATTTTTGCATAAAAATACCTATGTTTAAGTATATATTCATAGATTGTGTTGGCAGCATGAACCTGTAGTGACTGTCATTGTTCTGTCCTTAAAGGAAAACTCATGAAAAAACAAGAGAAAGACCATTTGTGTGTGTGTAAAGAGAAGAGAGACGCTCCGATGGCATTGAAGTGTCACACTCTTTTTCCTGGTGCAATGAATGACTGAATGAAATGGCCATTAACATATGAAATAAATGTTAGCAAACTGTCAGAACGAGCGCCATCATGCTTTAAATGATCTCCTGTGAACGGTGAAAAGCATTGAATTGAAATACTGCGTGTGTTCCTCATACAGGCTGCCCTGAACTTTCAGTGTAACGACCCCAGGGATTCCTCAAGTCTCCTTACCGTGCACCACCAGCTAGATCTGAAAACACGGACAAGGCACTTAAGCACATGCTTGTGTGTGTGTGTGTGTTCTAGTGCTCTGCTACAGCTTTAGTGTTGCTTCCTATGAAAAATAGAAGTACAATAATGTCTTGCCTCTAAAAGCCCTTCAAATCATTCAAATGCATCTTTGTAGGTTGAGCTGGTAGGTTAATAAGGCTTCATCAAGTTAAGCATCACTAGTACAACTCACACTCGAATATAGTGGTTTATCAAGATCACTAACTCTGAATATTAAATCCTGAAGCATAACTAATGATTCCCCAATCATGTGTCTTTTTGAGGATATGTGCACAATTTTTCACCAGAAAAAAATCCACAGATGCACACTGAAGAAAGAACTCGAGCCATATGTACAGACCAGATTATCGGTTAGACTGTAAGAAACCTCATAGAAATCACCCACAAAACACTATGCAACTGCATAGTGATGCAATAAAATAGTCAAAACACCCTATCAAAATGCAACTGCAAGGCAATATGCTTAAAAAAACACCCTAAACACCCTAGCAACAACATAAAAATGTACAAAAAGCACCTAAAACTATCCCTAGCAATCACCAAGCACAGCATTAACAGCAGTAAGTTTCACACAGTCAGGAAGCACTCTCAGAAAACTGTAAAATCCAGTAATTTGTTCTTGCTGTCAGGGGTCAGAGCTACAGCACAAACACACAACTGACAGGCATTAAAACCCAAACACAAAAGGAAATAGAAAAGCGCTTCCGAGTCTTAATGTAGTATAATGCACTGATGCTAATTCTCTCGCTCTGAAAGCCTGAACACGTCATTCGTCATCCCGAGCTCAGAAAAGCATCCTTTATTTCTGCTGGCAGCATATGGAGCCCCGTGATACCGCTTCAGAGGCCAGATCTCAGAGATTTCACCGAGAAAGCACCTGACGGCTGGAGAAATGAAAAGAGACAAGAGTTTTGTTGGAGAATAAAGAGAGAACGCTTGTGTTTTAGGACAAATTTTCCCTGAAGGCCGGAGAGACAGGTGGAAAGGTGAGGAACTATCAAACGTGTGAACGACACACGTGTCGAACGCTTTATATGGAGTTAAAAGACCAGGAAGAACATTTCCCTCCAAAAACCTGAAGTAAAACTCCCTGTTTCTGTCAGATTTTTTTTTCAGAGTGAAAAATCGTGTAATGGTACATGCATGTGGAAGAGGAGGACAGAAATCACGTTAAGATCACTGCAAAATGGCAAATTGAAGGGATAAATAGCAACCCTCATGTTGCTTCAAACCCATACAGAGCAAGATTATAAGTAAGTTGCTGAAGTGGCATCCCCCCAAAGCGGTCACTGGGGCGTAGCGTTGATTTCGTCAACGAAAATTATGACTAAATATCGTCGTCAACGAACCTTTATCACGTGACGAAAACGAGACGCAACGAAAATGCTGGTCATGTGACGATGACTATAATTAAATGTATAATGCAATATCGTTGACGAATAAAAACGAGACTAAATGTGGTTTACAAAATTAAAACTATACTAAAATGTCTCCATTTTCGTTGATAATATCTATACTTTTCAAATTATCATATCGAAGTTAGAAATTCAAATATTGTGACAAAATTAATTTTGTAGGGTGCCACAAATTTGTTAAAATTTCCAAAGGGTGCCGCGACTAAAGAAAGGTTGGGAAACACTGATTTAGAAGATGAAAACCAAACAAAGTTAAGTCTGACACAGAGAAAGGGACCGATGGCCGGCCAGCCGGGGTTCGTCTTTATTTAAATTTATGTGTGTGTACTTCTAACATGTTTGGTTGGTAAAATAAATGTTGTAAATTCAAATCAGAGCGTCTTCCGTGTCTGGAATGGATGTATTCTTGAGTCTATAAGGTTACAATAATATAATAAGATAACCTTGTTTGAAATGGGTTTGGCTAAAAGAAAATTTTGGTTTCGTCTATACTACTAACATTAGGTACTTATACTATATTGACTGGGTTAAATAGAATTGCATTTCTAAAAAGAGACTAAAATACAATTTTCATTGACTAAAACTAGACTAAATGTCATCAGTTTTCGTCGACTAAAACTAGACTAAAATGCTCAGACTTTTAGTTGACTATAACTTGACTAGACTAAAAAGAGTATGAACGTGACTAAAACTAATAAAAACTAAAATGACAGCTTCACACAAAGACTAGACTAAAACTAAAATTAAAACAGGCCGCCAAAAACAACACTACTGGGGCGGTACCTTTTCAAAAGGCACACCTTTGTACCTAAAGAGTCCGTATTGGTACCTTAAAGATACATATAAGTACCTAAAGTGTACATTTTAGTACCTAAAAGGTACAAAAGTTTACCTTTTGAAAAGGTACCGCCCCAGTGACAGCTTTTGTACCTTTTTTTCTGAGAGTGTTCTAAGGAACTTCAGTAGAAACATCCGAGGCAAAGTTGATACTTAAATGAACCATTTAAATCTCCAGAGCTATAAAACAGCAACCTCTGAGCTCTAAAAGCATCTTGTGGGATGCTACACAAACATATTATATTAATTCTGGTTCTTCCCGTTGGAATTTCTCAGTACAACTGCATTTACTCAAGAAGTAAAACTAGCAAATAGTGAGAAAACTCTGCTGGGCGTCTTTAAAGGAAACGGAGGCTCCAGTCAGAGCAAACTGTGAAGGCCTGGCTGATATCTAACCCTGCTGTTCAAACACACACTAATCCTGCTGTTAGATTCATAGCATAGTGTGAAGCTCGACTACAGCGCGCTGACCCGTGTTCTGCAGAGGAAAACTGATCCCATATCAGCACTCTGAACTCTGACAGATTGATGCGCTCCCAATGGACTGATAGAAATCCATTCTGCCTGACTCAGAAAAACAGCAGTTTTGAGAAACATCTTGCCATTTTTGTGTGCATCAGATGGTCAGAGAGCACGAGGTTTGAGCTTCAGACTATAATAACCCTATAAAAACGACCTTTTAGAATTTAAAAAATATGGATTATATAGTATAATATTGTGACAATTTTATTCAGAGGCCCAAACTGAGCAAAAATATGCAATTTGGTGCAGATGCTGATATTAATATGGCCAAAATGAACAAATGTGATCCTGGAGCACAAAACCAGTCTTAAGTCGCTGAGGTATATTTGTAGCAATAGCCAAAAATACATAGTATGGGTCAAAATTATTGATTTTTTTTTATGCCAAAAATCATTAGGATATTAAGTAAAGATCATGTTCCATGAAGATATTTTGTAAATTTCCTACTGTAAATATATCAAAACTTAATTTTTCATTAGTAATATGCATTGCTAAGGACTTCATTTAGACATCTTTAAAGGCGATTTTCTCAATAATTAGATTTTTTTGCTCCCTCAGATTCCAGATTTTCAAATAGTTGTATCTCGTGGCTTGTGTTAACGGGCATTTACAGACTTCATATTTTCACATAAGTGACATTTGGAAAATGATATGCATTGCAAGGTAGTTTGTGCAAGTCCAGTCAGAACAGAGATTGGCTGCAATAAAACAATAAACGGCCTGTTGCCGATCGCGTGAGTTCCAGAGGAAGCTCCTTCGGCCGTCATACACACACGTGACTGACTGCTCGCACCAACAGGAGGGGGAGGGGGCGTGTTACTCTCAACACTGCACTCAACCTGATGGATTCCTACGCTTTCAGTCTTTGAGGAGATATGAAAAACAGCGCATACCGCAGGAACGGTATACCGGAAAATGTTAGTGGTTTTGAAACCATGAAATTTTCAAACCGCGGTATACCTTGATACCGATAATCGGCCCATGCTTATTACTAACAATATAAAAGTTATTCTTATGTTTATTTATATAGCCTATTTCACAGCAAAACAACATATGAACCACGACTTGAAGGTGAACATTTTTACAATTATACTCAAAGGCCTTTTACGTGTCAAAAAAGTATAAGCTGTCAACCAGATGACAGAAGGCATGTAGTTTTGGTTGATCCAGTTTAGAATTCTGCATTACAAATTTGATACAGTCGGCTTAATACACAATTTATGAACCTCAAAGGCTTTGTTTTCATACCTGCCACTGTGAGTCGTGCGGTTCGGCTGCTGATGGTGCCCAGATTGTCGATGGTGGCCACGCACTGGTACACCCCCTCGTCAGGCTTATTGTGTTTGGAGTGGACCACCGTACTGATGAGCAATGAGCCGTCCACTAGCTGCCGCTTCCGGTCGTCCGCCACCAGGTTCAGGAACGTCCCGTCCTTCTTCCATTCCACCCTCACCGGAGCGTCGCTAGCGGCTGAGCAGTTCAGGACAGCGGGGAGGCCGCGTACGGCCAGCGTGTCGACGGGTTCGACCGAGAACCTGAACGGGGTAAAACCTCGAATGCCAGAACCTGAGGACAGAGAGAAGAATGCGTTAGAGGATTCACAGACTATGCATGAGAAGCATTTTAGCTTTAGCATTTAAAGGGACACTTCACCTGAAATGAAGATTCTGTCATCATTCACTCACCCTCAAGATTTTGATTAACCTTCGAAATGCAAAGAGATATTTTAAATAAAACCTGAAAGGGTTTTGTCTCTCCGCCCAAAAGTTGGTCATAAAGTCAAAGTCATCGTAATGCGAATCCATATGAATCGAGCAGTTTAATCCAAGTCTTGTGATAAAATACAATCAGGTTTTATTAAAAACGTCTTAATTTGTGTTTCAAAGTCTAATGGGGTTGGAACGACGTGAAGGAGAGTAAATGACTAATTTTTGGTAGGGCCCTATGAAATCCCAAATTCTGCTTTATTTTTTTCCAAATTCCACTTTTTCTGTTTCGTTTTTTTCCGTTTAAATTTTTTACTCTGTTTTAATGGTTAAATTAAATTTTATTAATCAAAAAGCATGTCTAAATAATTGAAATCACAAAACTTACACAATTTAATAGAAATTTCTTAGAAGTTTAACAAAAAATACATTTAAAGATCCTATATTTGATTTTTTTCTCAAATTAAATTTTTTTTTTTTTTTTTACCAAATTCTGTTTTCCATTAGTTTTCTGGATTCCATTTTAATGGTTTCATTACATTTTAATAATCAAAAGCATCTCTAATTAATTGATTTTAGTTTTAAAAAAACCCTAATTTATTATTAATTTATCTATTTTTTTCCCCCAGAAATACAGTGTTGTGTGTTTACATTTTTTAGCTAAATAAATTCTGGTAAATATTCCTTAAAAATTATGTTTTAATAAAAATGTTATCATTAGTAGTAGTACTATCATTACATTCAGTAATATATTTCTGTCACAGTTTCTTCAAGTTAAACCGAACTTTTATTTTGATGGGCTGCTGTGAAGACCTTTGAGTTTCTGTTTGTATATGATATGATGATAGTTTTTCTCAAAAGAAACAGTAAAATGGTCATGAAGTGACTCTCAGAGCAGTTCTAGAGATTATGTTCATGTGTTCATGTACTCACATATTGAGGCGGCTTAATATTCACAGACACTAGTCCATATCTTGATTTAAGTGTACTGGCCTACATTTGATTTATTCATTCAAAATTTGGCAAATTCCGTGACATTTTGCGTTATACAGTAAATTCCATTTTTATGACCGGATTCCACGATTCAGTCCACATTCTCCGCATCGAGGAAATCATAGATGTCCAACTTATATCTGGGTCTTGAAGCAACACCAGTTGCATGCAACAAAAAAAGCCATCATAAAACTTGAAATGATACTCTCAAAAACACATGATTACAGCTTTCATCGTGTTCTTTTGTTGGCTAAGTGATTTTCATTCTGAAACATTCATGGGTTAGAATCCCTCACCTTTCCGCTGTGAAACGGCTAAGCAAAATACTTCTGGGAAAAGTTATAAACCGACATAATTGCCTGACGTTTATAGTGACGTATAATTAAAAAACATAACAGTGTTCAGCCACCAACCCGCATTGTTCAGACAGCACTAATGGCCAATTATCTGCACCAGTGGTGTTGTGCGAAAAACAATTACGGCAAGACTTTCCATAACGTAGCAAGCAAGCTGCTCCGTACTTTAATTACGTAGGAAATGACAAGCTTCTCGTGTTCGACACAAAGCACAGAATACATAAGAATCTGAGACGGAAGCTAATGGTGTTCACCGCTTGCTTGTCACGCAAGCTAATCTGGTCCTAAAAATATGTTTTTACCTGAGAAACAGATGCAAAAAGCTCAATTACATTTATGTCATAAAGCATTCACAAATTAGCTACTTTAATGACGCCATATAAATCATTTATTGACTCTAAAGATGAAAAACTAACAATGCATCTAGCTTTAACAATTTTAGAAAAACAAGGAATTAGAATCACTGTGGAACGTGGAAAACCATAAAAACGTAAAAATCTTGACATGCAAACTTGTGTACTTGCATTTCTCAATCTAAAAAGGGACCATGCAATGCATAGGAAAGCCACAATTGCACGCTAATTGTAATGGAGCCAGCTGGGAAACATTTGGACTAACGTGGCCAAACGCGCCCCTGTTTGTGGCTTTGGATGTTTGTCACGGGCTATGTGAGTAATGTGAGTAATCGGATGGAGTCCAAAATTGCTGTTGGAGGGCAACAGTGATGCATCCTTGACCCAGAAGCCCCGAGACAGCCAGGAAATGAGGCTGCTGGGTTGATAAGTATAAGCTGTTAGCCTTAGTCTGCACACTTTGAGGAAAACCCACTTCAAAACCGCCTCAGTCAGCGAGACCTCTCAGAAAGGGGCAAGGGCTCTCCAGGGAAATGGCACACTGGTGAATGAGAGGGGAAGAGAGAGATACTGACACATACAAAGACTGAAAGAGAACGAGAAGTGGCCTAGAACGGCTGGGAAGGAAAAGCGGCAGAGATACAAAAACAAAATCAAGGAAATCAGTTAAAGTGTCACATACTATTTCCTTCCTCCTTCTAACCGACCATAACAAGCGTCGGTTTGACAAACTGTTGCATTGTGGGAACACACATGAGTGGCGCAGAGATGAGCATGAAAGGAAACACAATGACGCTCGAGGTGGCGATACAAGTGGGGATTTGCCATCTCTAGGGCCCTTCATGGGTATGTAGCCATCAGCAGAACATTAAACGCTGCAGCTGCACAGCTTACTTACAATTATAAACCTAAGAAAACAAACCAGTAGACAAAATTATGCTGACACCATCATTTGGCAGAACTAAAATGTGAAATGTGTTATTCATGCACCTCTACTGGCACCAAAAAGACTTCAAAAATAAAATTTTCATGTTGATTCATTAATTTATTCTAAAACCACAGTCAAAATAAAAAATAAAATAAAATGTTAAATAAAAGTTAAATAAAATAAAATAAAAAATACCCCTGCAAGTAATTTTGTAAAAAAAATTTTTTTTCAGAAATTGAAAAACTAAGAAAAAACAGTACTGATAGTAGTAGTAGTAGTAGTAGTAGTAATAATAACAATAACAACAATAATAATAATTATTATTATTATCATAAAAATCACATACTCCCACAGGAAACAAGCTGTTTAAGTCCATTTTAAATGATAAAATATTTAATTTATAACTATTAAAAATGAAAAAAAGTGAATTCAAAAGTATTATATCTGAGTAAACCTAAATAAAATAAAAAGACAAATATGTATAGGTGTAGTAAGGCAAATGAGAAGTCCGTCACATGCAAAACATTCAAAATTAGCTGAAAGCAGCACAGTTTTTCAGGATAAATCCATAAACGACTAATTTAGTCATCTCTGCGCATTAAACTGTAATGGAGAATGTTTAATCACCTGTCACATTTAAGCACATAAACGCCATCCCAATTCTCACTGAAAACTTTAAGCAGTGTTCACACTGACAGCAGATATGCCACTGGTGGACGCAGAGTCTCTGTACTGTTGGACACTAGCATTCGTTCCTTCTCGACGGCTAAAGAACACAAGTCATTGTATTTGTATTCTAGTACCTTTGTGCACACAACTGTCCTTCAGCAGCTTCTACTGCATCTCCCTTCATTTCACATTCACTCGAACCGACTCGAATCAGAATTAGAGAGTTTGTGCTTTCATCCGTGTTTTTCCTTTCGTCTTTTCATCTTCCAAAGGCAATGGCTCTTTTCATTTCTACCTGATGCTTTCAAACGCTTCAGATAAATCTGAATTTGCTCCGTGAACAAACAGTTCCAAACATCAGACGCATTGAGGGCAAAAGGGAGGGTTTTAATGTTGAAAGCAAAGTTGGAGCTGAAACAAAGTGCAGAACCTGTCATTAGCACTCAACAGGTTATAAATCGCTGCTCCTCACACTTCTTCACACTCATCAGCCCGTCACATTGTGTTGTTTTTCCCCCCACAATCCCTTTCTGTGAGGCATTAGCATGTTAGGATACTTTACCTCACGCTGTGACTCAAGATTATAGATTCAGAGAGAAAAAACGGCACATGTAATCCATCTCCATAAGAGCCGTGGGGATGACAGGTGGGCCGCTTCACAGCAATAAAAGCGGGGCTCATCTGGGTGGAGTGGGGTTCCTCCCTCAGGAGTCCATTTCTACCTCATAAAACATAAAAATTGAGGATCCCAGAGGGCACATATACCACAATCCATTTCCACACCTATCGGTAACACCGAGAACCCAATACAATCAGAATCTGGGACAATCTATTGATTGAACCCAAGTGTTTCGCCAACTGCCAACTCAATCAGCTAATTCAATTACCTTATGCTAATTCACGGGCTTCAGTTCTATTTCAACTTACTATATTTACTCAATTTTTGAAACACCCCAAAATACCAGGCACATATTAATCTATTAAACCATATTTTCCTACCTCAGGCATTCAATTTTGGTCCGAAATGGACACCATTTATTTTCAAGCAAAGCTGTCAGATTCGAAATAATACATGTTAATGTTAAATACATTAACTAAATTATTGTCAACCGTCAACCGCCAACCCAATCAGCTAATTCAGTTACCTTATGGGTAATTCTTGGGCTCCAAAGATAATTTCATTTTCAGAAAGCGCCATAACAATAAGTATGAAAACCATAAAAAAAAAAAAAACATCCCCTCAGGCATTGAACATTTTATCATTTTCTGATATGGACACCATTTATCTTCAACCCAGTTACAGAAAACACTAAGGTTGTCTGAGCAAAATTACAAAGAAATGTTGTTTTTAGTAAACAAATTAATAAATAAATGAAAATAATAATAATAATATATATACTTAATTTAAATATTATAAATTAAATGTATATATTAAAAATATTTTGCTATCAAAAAATTATATAATTTAATTATACATAATTTTAAAACAATACAGTTGTCCGAGTATAATTTCAAAGAAAAAAATCTATCTACCTATCTATCAGTGCTGTTCCTGTTCTGAGGTGTGGGTTTGCGCACTTCAGATGAGCGCACGCACAAATCTTCTCACTACTCGCGCACGCGCGAGCTCGCATCCTCTGGCTCTTAAATGTTTAAACTGGCAAAGCTTAAATGAGTTTAGCTTAAACACAGATAGGCTATCAACGTGTGCTGTTCAGGTCTCACCTGTGCGTGCGTGCTATCAGCACCTGGGTGATGACGGAATAAATGCTCATATTCCAGCATACGGCATTCGCATTGAACAGGAGTGAATGGGTTGTCCACTCTAAAAATTACATAAAAGCAAAACTGACAAAAATTATAATCAAAGTAGTCCGTATGACTGATCTTATATCCCTTACGAAAAAGAAGTTTATTCAAGTGTGCTATTAGTATACTTATT
>NW_015634461.1:162300-165597 GCF_001515625.1 Sinocyclocheilus rhinocerous
TCAGATTTAAGTTGAACCGCGGTCCTAGCGCGTGCCGAACCGTGTGTGGAGAACTGTACGGTTCGATTTTTTTCCACAAACCATTCCACCCCTAATATATATATATATATATATATATATATGTGAAGTATTCCTTATATACACATAATATTAGTATTTAATCTGTACTGAAGGATGAACTTAAATTGTCGAGCAGCTTCTATTTTGATCATATTAATTTTAGTAATCAAACTTTAGTTCACAACCTGGATTTTGCTACTGGATTTCTTGGTGTGCATTAAGAAATATGCAAAAATCGTACCCACACTCTAAAAAATCCTGGGTTATTTTTTTAACCCAAATGCTGGGTTGAGCCTTTATAGCAGTTCCCCGCTGAACACGACTCCAGCTCAGGCACGAGAACCAGCGTCGTTACAATGGAAACAGAATAACAGAGACTGGTCGATTACACGTGAATTACTTCGGTTTAATGTTGAATTTTTGTTCTAATGTTTGTTAAACGAGTTTAAATATACGCAATATGTATAGCCTATTAAAAATTATATAAACAATGCTGTAAATGATAAATAAAAGAAAATAAAGGAAGTTATCATGCAAACCAGTGGTTGTGTGGAGTATTTTAGAAAAGTTTAGAGGATTTAAGTTAATCTGTAAACCTTACTTAATGTATGAAGTAAAAAATAAGCTAGTAATATAGTAAAAATGAATAAACCCATTAGCTGGGTTAAATCAAACCATTATGCTGGGTTAAATAAACAACCCAATTTGCTGGGTAAATTTAACCCAAGATGGGTTCTGTCCTATATTTACCCACCCTTGGGTTAATAACAACCCAAATTGGGTTGTTTTTAACCAAGTGTTTTTTAGAGTGCATACATTTACATTTAATCAATCATTTAGCAGACACTTTTATCCAAAGCGACTTGGAAATGAGACATACAACAACCTTTAACTAGTCACTAGGACAGTACCCTATTAAAGGCACACCTTTACGGTATCTACCAGTAAATGGTTTATATTAATAACAAAAGGCATCTCATGTGCATGTAAAACCATAAAATTGCAAGGGGGGGGGGAGAAATCTGCGACCGCAAACAAACTGTTTACAAGACTATATTTACTGCAGCTCATCTTGATGGAGGTGATGACGCTGCTCTAGGGGGAGCGTTTGCAGTACGGTAATTGATTAAGGCAAGACAATGAGGGCTGATTCTTTGCGCCCCACTCTTTCATCACTCACACGAGTGAGAACAAGCAGCCGGGCCCACGAGGGGCATTATGGGAGTCCTCAGAGGGGCTGGAAAGGGGGCCATGAGCCTGTCAAATTATTTTCCCCTCCAACGAGCGGTGGTTTCAGCAGTCTTCAAGACCCAGCGGGAGGGGGAAGTCACTTCTGGTCCATTGACACAATGGCGCTATTGAAGGAGGCTCCGACAAAGACTTTGCCATTAATCAAATTACAATAATAAAGGCCCACTGTTACATGCAAACGTGGCGAAGGCTCAACAGTGTGAAATCTGATGCGAAGCATTTGGCCCACGCTTGCTGAAGTTCAACCAACTTTCCCTCCTGTTCATTTCCAAAAGACTCCATGACCTCTGGCAGAGGAAAAATGGCACAAAATTAACCTCGGCGTATAACTTTCTGGTCCACGGCATAGTAATCTAGCCATGCTGGATGATTTGGAAAACACTTTCAGATTCCTTCACCTTTACTTCATAACCTGCGGTCTGAAATGAATACATCCACCGCGAGTCTGCGGACGACCAGTCCGTCTAAATCCATAAATTGGATTCTACCCTTTCCGCGCCCCCTTAAACTTTGTTTTTCAACCCAAAACGAAATCCAAAACACATCCCGTGCCCTAAATGAAAGAGGCGGGAGCAGTCCACAAAACTTCTATCCAGCTTCCAGCGAGGGACCGAGGCCAAACAGAAATTGATTCTACACGCCATTAGCTCCCTACACAACAGGCGAATACAAAAAGCACAGCAAAACAGCCCTCTCAAGCAGTAATTCCACACTTATCTGGAGACAAAGGCGCAATGGCAACAGGAAACGGAGGGTAATGATGACAAATAATAGTTCTGGAATCAATTAATCTCTCGGGACGTCCTCAGGGAGACGGAGGGTATCTCTCTGTAACAATGGAAGTCTTGATTCAAAGGTAGATTCAAACATTCACGACTAAAAGAAGCCACAGAGGGCCGTTCGATTTCTCTGCATCTCTCAAACACTTTTAAGATTGAGAAAATACCTCAATATTGTGTCCGTGACTAAATACCAATATCTTAAACTTTTGAACAAAAAAATAAGAATTCAAAGACCATACGTGACTAATTGCTGTATTATCCTTAATAACTAGAGTCAGAAAAAACATTTGAAGAGAATCTTGCTGGTAAAGAAGACATGTTCATATCTAGTAGGGATGCACCAATTCTGGCCGATACCAATGCGCTGATATTAAAATTCGACATTACTTTGTCTAAATAAAATAAATAAATAAAACACCACAAATAGGAAAATATTGTGATATGGCTTTTAAATCGCGTAGGCTGCGATTTAAATCAATATATGCGCTACAGGTTTCAGAGTAAAGCACAGCATTTATACACATGTAGCTCATGATATAGCAAGTTTTTCAACAGTGCTTCATTCTGAAACCAGCAGTGCATATTTCTATTTACAGGTAATCCATCAAAATATAAGCTTGATGGTTTACCATTTGAAAATGGGAAAAGAATACGATATAAATATTAGTATTGTAATTTTACAGTAATTTTTTTTATTACTTACGTTTTTATTATTTTATAGTACAATATAATTGCAACATATTTTTTATTTTGTTAAATACTTATTTAATAATAATCAAAATAAAACAAAATAAAATTTTTAAAGTCAAATTTAATTGGTCAATTGGTGGCAATGTGGCATATAACACAAGTTTAATAACAACTTTGTTCATGTCATGCTTACTGAAAGAGATTTGAGTTGGTTCTTGTAAAAAGTATAAACATCCTATAAGGTCTTCACACTCTAAAAAAAATCTTCAGCGTAAAAAGTGATATTTCAGCTTTTTTATTATTACTTAATTTTATTTTGATTTTAACGCATTAATGCAAATTATAATTTTATTTTAAAGGGGTCCTATTATGCTCTTTTACAAAGTCTTGATTTTGTTTTGGGGGTGTACTAGAACAGGCTCTCATACTAGGTTGTTCGAAAAACACATTATTTTTCACATATTTTACATTATTACAACACCTCTCTCCCCAGTCTGGCATGAACGGCTCGAAT
>NW_015634461.1:165706-168541 GCF_001515625.1 Sinocyclocheilus rhinocerous
TCAAAATCAAATCAATTTGAGCGCGATTTAAACCCGGATGATTGTAACCACTCTAAGTTTGTCTGCCTTGGGAAAGCTAGCGTGTCTCCGACATAGTGATAACACTCGTTGCCTTCTCTAGTGCAGCTCAACCAGATCTTGTCCCATTCGTCGATATTTGTGATATTACAAATCCCGGAAAATATGCGTTGTGGTCCAAACGAGTCGTTCGTTGTAGTTTTTGAAAAGTGATTTCTGTTAAATAAAATATCTCCTTTTGAAGTGAACTTTGAGCTTTGTAACTTTGCAGATCTTTTTTATGCTCAAACAGCAACATTACAGACTAACTAAAGTTGAAAAAGTGAAAAAGCATAATAGGACCCCTTTAATGCAGATGCACTCAAATAAAGCTATTTCAGTCATATGTTGAAAATTCCTGTATTTTTCATATTGCAATATTGCCATGTTTATATATCGTGCAACTATACATTATACATTGTTCAATTTAGAAAAATCTAATATCAGCCAATAATGGATAAGGTATTGATATTTATGTATCATGCATCCCTTATATTTTACTACCCGAATCACAACATACAGTATAAGGTTTAACAGCACAGGCATTTCAAGGAAATATTTGCCCCCTTGAGAACCAAAGTTTATTTGCAGCAATGCAAGAATCATGTTGGAAGCACACGCTTGCAACGTTCCAAACATCTGCGTCTAGATTTTCATATTCACGTCTAGTATTTACGTTTGCGTATGAGAATTCGACCTGTTGAAACGAGTCGAGGGCGCACGGCTCGCCTGAGGGGAAACATGCAGGTATTAGTGGGTAAAGCTGCTCAAGCGTTTCTCTTTCATTCTCTCTCTCTCTCTTTATCTTTTTCTCCTTGGGTGGGCACACAAGAAAGTCTTTGAAGTCTCACCTACCTCTGCTCAAATATTGGTTTTATTCCTGCGAGAAGAACTTTGCATCTAATCCCTTGATTTGTTTCAGCGAGCTCTGAGAATACCAAAACCCTCATACGGAGACAAAATCGTTTAATGGGTATTTATGAAGTGGGTTTTAACGTTCAGATTTTGTTCTCTGTAGATTTGAAGGACTAGCGAGTTGTTTGCAAGCCAGAGTAAGTGGATAAACACAGCAGAGCAGCAGCAGTTCACCATGGTACTATTTTACCAATCCAGGTATGAGCCAAATATTTAATACTGGGAACAGTTAAAAATTGTAAGTTAAAAAATTTGTCATTAAAAAACCCACATTGATCAACCAGAAGTTTGCATAATAATTGTATAGCAAGACAATATCACCATAACGCAGGTTTCGCTCGGGGACATAGAAAGCAGTTGGTGAGGTATGGGAGGTGGGAATTGCGTCGCCATGGTAACGCTCTAATGATGACTGATGCTTCAGATCGACCAATAGGAGAGTCCCGCTGGGAATGCCCCATCTAAACCAGGGACGACAGGTTGCCTCGGGCTTGTTTCTCTACCAGAGAATACAAATTGACAGCACTGACGTGGACCACCTCACGGCCTCCTGAGGGGCCCTCGACGGTCGGCCCCCAGAGACGCTCTCAGAACCAGCCAGACTCGAGAGCCGATTGATGATGCAACCGACTGTTACTACATAAGCTACACACAGACAAACACAGCACATCGGGTCTTTGTTGGAGAGCTAGGAGAACTTACTTAGCCAACTAAAAGACATTTTCAAGAAACTTGTGTCTTTATAAGTTGCTTTTGATGAAACAGTTCATAGCTATCAATCACATATGACGTATCTCTGCTAAATGAATTAGTCAATATAAATGTAAATTTATAATAAAATCGCCTTAGAACAGTTGGGCCAAATAGCACGATTGGTGCAGCTTTGCACTGCACCAACTTTATAGTTCATCTTGTAAACTGAATTTGCCTTGCGTCTGTTAAATAAAGACATTTTTATTGCAGGTTTGAAAAAACACCATTCACACCTCCTGCAACCCCCCTCCAGCACTCCAGATCAGTGAAGATGACGTGCGTCAGGTCTTCAGAAAGAACAAGAGAAGAAAAGCACCAGGCCCAGACGGTGTGACACCAGCCTGTCTGAAAACCTGTGCTGACCAGCTGGCCCCCATCTTGACACAGATCTTCAACAGATCACTGGAGCTGTGCGAAGTCCCCTCATGCTTCAAACGCTCCACCATCATCCCCGTCCCAAAGAAACCCAAAATTACTGGACTTAATGACTACAGACCTGTGGCTCTTAACGTCTGTGGCCATGAAATCATTTGAAAGACTGGTTTCGGCTTATCTGAAGGACATCACTGGACCCTTACTGGACCCCCTGCAGTTTGCCTACAAAGCAAACAGGAGAGCTCCATAGACAGCAATGCAACTGACACGTTCAAGAAAGTTAGTAAGGACATCATTAAAATAGTCGATGTGACATCAGTGGTTCAACCGACGTAGAACGTCCATCTCTGTCAGTTCATCATCTGTATACTCTGGTTCAAATAAGTAAGGCTGCGTCATGGTACTCTTGTGAACGGGCGTCGAAGACTGACACAGAAGAGAAGAAATTGTTGAATAAAGTTATTTCTGTTTTCTTTGTGCACAAAAAGTGTTTTTGTAGCTTCGTAAAATTACGGTTGAACCCCTGATGTCACATGGACTGTTTTACCGATGTCCTTGCTACGTTTCTGGACCTGGGAACATTTCAGCTGAGTTGCAGTCTATGCAGGGTCAGAAAGCTCTTGGATTTCATCAAAAATATCTTAATTTGTGTTCAGAAGATGAACGAAGGTCTTACGGATTTGGAACGACATTAGGGTGAGTAATTAATGACAGAATTTTCATTTTTGGGTGAAC
>NW_015634461.1:170829-173914 GCF_001515625.1 Sinocyclocheilus rhinocerous
AACATGGGATTGCATTATGTTCTGCAACATCTAGACAGACCAGGGACTTATGTGAGGATCCTGTTTGTGGACTTCAGCTCGGCGTTTAACACTATCATCCCAAACCTCCTCCTGCCCAAATTAACTCAGCTCTCCGTGCCCACCTCCGTCTGTCAGTGGATCAACAGCTTCCTGACAGACAGGCAGCAGCTAGTGAGGCTGGGAAAATACTCATCCAGCACCCGTACGATCAGCACTGGCGCCCCCCAGGGTTGCGTCCTCTCACCACTGCTCTTCTCCCTCTACACAAATGACTGCACATCTAAAGACCCCTCTGTCAAGCTCCTGAAGTTCGCAGACGACACCACACTCATCGGCCTCATTCAGGACGGTGACAAGTCTGCTTACAGACAGGAGGTTAAAAGAGCTCCATAGACAGCAATGCAACTGACACGTTCAAGAAAGTTAGTAAGGACATCATTAAAATAGTCGATGTGACATCAGTGGTTCAACCGACGTAGAACGTCCATCTCTGTCAGTTCATCATCTGTATACTCTGGTTCAAATAAGTAAGGCTGCGTCATGGTACTCTTGTGAACGGGCGTCGAAGACTGACACAGAAGAGAAGAAATTGTTGAATAAAGTTATTTCTGTTTTCTTTGTGCACAAAAAGTGTTTTTGTAGCTTCGTAAAATTACGGTTGAACCCCTGATGTCACATGGACTGTTTTACCGATGTCCTTGCTACGTTTCTGGACCTGGGAACATTTCAGCTGAGTTGCAGTCTATGCAGGGTCAGAAAGCTCTTGGATTTCATCAAAAATATCTTAATTTGTGTTCAGAAGATGAACGAAGGTCTTACGGATTTGGAACGACATTAGGGTGAGTAATTAATGACAGAATTTTCATTTTTGGGTGAACTATCCCTTTAATGTTTCTAATGATTTGTCCGACGTAAATTGAACCAGCTAATTGTTACATCACAAACATACACACTAGACTTTATATAACGCAATTGCTGAGGCTGCTGTTTCAGACAGGACAAGAGACAGACGGAAAAATAAAGAGAAACTATCTGACAGAACGCCTGCGTCAACACTCAGACGTCGTCCAAAAACCCCACTGGCAGCCATCCAGATTCACGCACCGCCACCAAACGCAGTCAGACTTGTGAAGAAACCAATGGAGCGCCGCTTCGAGATACGCTCTCTTTCAGAGCTGATTAAACGTTGAGGAAAATGAGCCAAATGTCAATTAAAAGAAGGCGAGTCGAGGAACAACAGCAGAGGCGGCGGCGCGGCGTGCAGTGATTTCATTAGTCTATATGTGATAGATCCTGCGTGCAGTTTGGACATTGATTAATGAAGAGACACCCACAGCTCTATTAGAAAGCTCCAACGGCTTACACACACTCATGCAGGCCTTACCATCTGCCATTGATTACTCTGAGAAGAGAGAAGTCAGTATCAGAGAAGCTACATTTATCAGCACAACAATAAATAACCCATAACCGGCTTGTCATCAATATCAAATTCTGTAGAAACTCTAAAAAAAAAAAACAGTACAAGGTATCAGTCCATAATAGGAGACTGTGAGCCTCATTACATTCCCCAGCGGTTCCTTGTCCAAAACCAACATCCACCGGTTCAATTTCTATCAAAACACAAAAACACACACATACACTCCATTAAACTCTAGAAACAGTGTTGTTACAGCAGCCTCAGGCTTACAGACTAAAACTTCATAAAACAATAAGCACACCATTGACCTTTCCTCGCTGGAGCTAATGAAAGCCAGCAGGAGAGACGACCTCGATTAAATAACCATGTGTGTTTATGTGGTATTGTGTGTTGGTAAGTTAACGTGAGGTTTAACAAGAGCATTTGAATGAGTTTGGCAGCTCAAACGTTTATAAAAACATTTGTAAACTCGAGCTCTTGACTTTTTCCCGGCTTTCACATTTCCACCAAGTTGCAACCTGGAAAATCAGGCTCCGAATTGGTTGCTTAAACCTGCCGGTACCGGTTAACGTTAGAAGCCAAAGGTGGGATTAAATGTCTTCAAGTTACAGCTTCCAACATACAAAGCGAAACTAGACAGTGCTAAACTAGACTGGTCCCATTGTACATCAACAAAGCCAAATAAACTTCATACACGCAATGCAATGCAACAACTCATCTGACAGTAAACCCTTTCTAAGTTTTGGTTTTGAAATCATTTTAACTACAAATTTTTTTTAATTAATTTTCATTTTATTTGCTAGATATTGAAATAACTTCTGGCCATAACATCAAAGCCAACTCGTCATGCTGCAAAGTACTTTGGATATATGTAAGACACATATATATATATATATATATATATATTATAACATATATATATATTAATAATAATATAAAAAATTAGTGCCGTCAATCGATTAAAAAAAAAATATTAAATCGCAAATTTTTTCTGAAATTAATCACATATAATGACATACACAATATTCATACATACAAACATATAATTAGGGATGCACCGAATGTTCGGCAACCGAAATTATTATATAATATAGAAGCGAAAAGACGAATAAATTGTACCGAACAATGATATGACGCGATCAAATAGCAACCAGCGCAGAGTGAGAGGCACGTACTCTTTATAATGCAACAAACATGTCAGCAGTGTGGAAGCATTTGAAACGGTCCGAGAAAGACGCAAAAATTATTACAAGCACCGGCAGCGAGAGACTGTTTAGTACTGCATCGCATGTCTTCGATGAGAAGAGGAAGGGGTGATTGTTGCTGGTATGATGATTGAAATTGTGAAATGCCCTTAAACAATTAAATACACTGCAGAACGTTATGTTTTTCACGCTCGAATTGCATGTATTCTGACAGCGCTGCACAAACTCGCGGCGCTATCGGCTTGTTAACCAGGGCTCAAAGTCCAAAGCGCGAGGAATATCTGCGCTGAACCAGTGTTACTCGTCAGTTGCTCAGTCACATTTTTATGAATTTTTACAAGGCATGTGACAATGCGATACGTACCACGTATTTGTAATGAGACTCATTTATAAATCTGCTGTTGTCAACAAAAATAAGCATTGAGGTCTTCCTGCGCATTTC
>NW_015634461.1:173966-176204 GCF_001515625.1 Sinocyclocheilus rhinocerous
AAAAATGTTCAGTGTTAAATATTTTTAAATTGTTGTTTTGTAATTGATTTTTTCTTTGAAAAGCAAGATAAAACAGTAAAAAGAACATTTTGGCTATTTAATTTATGCAATGGTGAAAAAAAATTGGCAAAATACATGGGGGGAAAAAACTCGAAAAACCGTATTCGGTATTCGGCCCAGTGTTTCATTTTATTCGGTTTCGGCTTCAGCCAAGAATTTTCATTTCGGTGCATCCCTACATATAATGACAAATGTGAAATTGCCACTATATAACACAAGCGACAAAACTAGAAGAATATGGGATATTTAATGCCACTATTTAAATGATTAGCCAACTCTAACTTTGGCAGCAAAAAGAAAAAAAAAATACAAAAAATTAAAACAAAACAAAAATTAAACAAACTTTGGGAAAAAAGATATTAACAATTAAAAATAAACTTTGGAAAAACTGAAAATAAAATAGAAATAAAGATTACATTTAATATTATAAATATAATTTGTGGTTCCCCTCTACCAACCACCACAATTTCAATGAAATATGGAGATGAAAAGCATGAGCGTAAATATTTGCAAGTATTTGCACAGTACAACATACTAAAGCATGCATGACCCCGGTGCCTGCATGATCCAGAAATAAAAGCAGAAATTGGACAAACCCGTGTCCGTCGCTCCCCTGCAGCGAGAGAAGATATTCCAGAGCACCGCTGCAAATCAATGACCTCTGATTCTAATTCCTCCTGCGCAGAGCGGCCTGCTAAGGTCAAATAGAAATATTACATTTAATATTATAAATATAATTTGTGGTTCCCCTCTACCAACCACCACAATTTCAATGAAATATGGAGATGAACAGCATGAGCGTAAATATTTGCAAGTATTTGCACAGTACAACATACTAAAGCATGCATGACCCGGTGCCTGCATGATCCAGAAATAAAAGCAGAAATTGGACAAACCCGTGTCCGTCGCTCCCCTGCAGCGAGAGAAGATATTCCAGAGCACCGCTGCAAATCAATGACCTCTGATTCTAATTCCTCCTGCGCAGAGCGGCCTGCTAAGGTCAGCAGAACCCAGACACTGCGGAGGTTTAATGACCTCCACGATCCCATCTAGAGGCCAATAAGACATCTGCGCAAGCAGAGGAAAAACAACACACCCTCAAAATTCAACAGCGCCTCATTCGACATGGAGTTTAACATGATTTCACTTTGCGCACATTGTGCAATGACTAAATAATTCAAACCAGACAAGAGGGGAGAGAAAGACCGTTTTTCCATTGCGTTTCTCCTATTCTCCTACCAATTCTCCTCTGTCGCTTTGAAAGGCAAGTCACATCTCTGCGCAATTACAGGCTTGATATCAAACCCATCTCTCTGAGAGCCTTAAGTAGACTGACAGTTTTTCACCCTCTGGTTTTGGTGTTGTTAAGAGTTTTGCAAAATGCATCATTTAGTCTTTATCTCGCTCATACAGACCAGATCAAAGACCGAGAGCAAAGACCGGAACTATAAAGGTCACTTAAGAAGAAAACAATTGAAGAAGCATGCACTTCTAAACAGTATACTGTGAAGTATACAATGTACATTAAGTGTTTAATTTTGTCTTTTGAATCCAATTTTGTGTAAACATCTTTTTTTAGCCACAAAGTCACCATTAATTGCCATCTGCAACCATTTTACTTGCATAATGTGATAGCATTATTTAGCATTCCATCACTTGCTCACCAATGGGTCCTCTGCAGTGAATGGGTGCCGTCAGAATGAGAGCTGATAAAAACATCACAATAATCAAATCCATTATTAGGAGTTTTTAACTTCAAACCATTGCTTTTGACTAAAATATGAGTACATAATCCATAATATTGCTTTCTCCAGTGAAAAAGTTGTCTCGTCTGAATCAGGAGAGAAATATGCTCGGATCAAGCACCGTTTACAAGAGAAAACAGCTCTAAACATGTGGGTGGATTTTGATGTGAGAGGACAACAGGAGATGGATTTTTTCACTGGAGGAAGCGTTATTATGGATTATGGACTCATATTTCATTTTAAAGTAAAAACACCTGAATGATGGATTTGTTTCTTACAAACATTCAGCATTTTCAGGGCTCTACAGTGCGACCATTTCAGTCGCATTTGCAACTGAAAACTACTGCGTGCGACTATGAAAAAATATTTAGGAGCACCAGTGTGACTGACCAGATCTTCATCATACTTGTGATTGTGATCGCTGAGGGGAGCT
>NW_015634461.1:176214-177443 GCF_001515625.1 Sinocyclocheilus rhinocerous
TTTAATACGTTATTCTTAACATGAATTTATGGATTTAATTGAACTCATGCCACCTCTGATCCTCATTAAATGTCTGAAAATACACCTACGTGCCACTTTTGCGTTCTTCTGTGCCACCTTTGTACAAATTAATTTTAATACTGATTTAATTTGATTAGTAACTTATTCTTCTTATTCTACTTGTTCTTATTCTATGGTTTTAATAAGAATTTTTAAAAAACTTATAAAATATAATTTTTTAAAAATTTGACACAAAAGATTACATACTTTTAATAAAGTTAGAAAAATGCCATTACAAAGGTAAAAACAAAATTCCACTGTAAATCACTTTTGTTTGGACTCTCATTCTGACGGCACCCATTCACTGCAGAGGATCCATTTCTGAGCAAGTGATTTAATGCTACATTTCTCCAAATTAAAAACTCTTCTACATCTTGGATGAGGGCGAGTAAAATTTCAGCAAATTTTCATTTTTGGGTGAAGTATTCCTTTAAGATTACAAAAATAGTAATTTTAAGTGCACTGCATTGTGGGATACACTACTTCCGTGAAGTGTCCTCCAGCTATTTACTGCAATGTCTCTGATTCATCACTGGTTCTTTATACTGCATTTGATGTTTCTAGGTACCAGGTGAAGTCAAGGTTTTCATACACCAGTAGTGCAAGCTCAGATCCCAGCTGAGGCATCAGAGGGTCACGGGGCATCGTGAAGCAAGTGAACCTGCAGTACGGATCGACCCCAGCAGCAGAAATAAAATGCTGAGCATGTGCGTGTGAGATGAGAGCACGCTGCCATCAGGTGCTTCACAGCTGAACAGAACGCCAGCAGAATATTTACCAGCCCATCTGTGAGCTCTGTGTGTGTGTGTGTGTGTGTGTGTGAGAGAGAGAGAGAGAGAGAGAGAGACAGAGAGAGTCTGTCATTTCCTCTGAACCAAACACCTGGAGAATGTTCTGGATGGATGATGACTGCTGTACTCATGCTAAATTGCAGTATGTATGCCGAGCACTGTTGGGAATTTTCTGCAGTATACGCTTTGAATACATGGAATACTGAAGCCCACAATGCAATGCACAATGCATGTAAGATCAGTTTTTCTGTTTCACATTCACAACACTCTGTTTCCAATCTAGTAAACAGATATGAATGTTTAGGAAACCTGTTTGGAAACAGTTACCAAAAGACATGAGCAGGGTTTTTTTGTTTGTTTGTTTGTTTGTTAGTTTTA
>NW_015634461.1:177608-185384 GCF_001515625.1 Sinocyclocheilus rhinocerous
TTGCGCAGGAAATGTGGCGTGTTGAGGACGAGACCTGACGGTGTTTAGTGCTCTATAGGGTGAGATTAAGAACAGAGCGGAAGTCATACATCACTGCCTACAGAGGTGCTGAGATGATAAATCAAGCCAAGAGAAAGAGGGTTTGAGACACGGGCATGGGGCCTGAAGCATAGCATGAAGAAAACTTCTGAGAGTCATGTAACTGATCTGGAACAGGTTTGATATTCATCTTGAAAATAAGATTATATAGCCAGAAGAAACTGAGCTCATGTCAAGAAATTCAATGGTTCTGTTCCAAACCCAGGTCTACATAAGTAAATAACTTCTAGCTGAAAATTCAACCTCAAGAATAACTGATACGAGAAATTCAAATTCAGTTGACATGTTTTTTTGATCAATTCTTAAATCAGTAATTACTGGTATAAGTATGCCAGCTAAGTAACAACTTAGCTCAAAAATACACCGTTTACATAAATATTGGCCAAAATAGCTAATTTTCAATCTATTACAAACATTTACCAATCAACACTTCTCAGAGCAAAATAAAAATAAATCAATCAATTCTACATATTTTAGAATTTATAATAATATAAATTATATACATTTTATCTTGTAAAGATAAACACACAGGACTTTTTCCACAATCTTAAAAGTATTCTATTTAATTATTTATTTTAAACTGAACCAGTCACAATTCAATTTTGGGATTATTTTATCCTAAAAGGCAATTTTTCATGTTTGGAGAAGAAAATCAGAATAGTGGCCAATCAATAACGATTTCCAAGCTTTGACAATTAAAATCCAAAATCTTGAATATTTGGTTACCTATGATGGTTATCTATGATGCCAAAAAATGAAGTCTATGTAGGAAACCTCACTGTGGTTTGTAACAGCCCCATTGTTTTTCAACTGATGAGATAAAGTTTGCAGTTTAAAATAAAGTCAAAGTGTGTTTACATAACACAAAATTAATTCAGACAACGATTTAATCCAACAGTACTTGGAAAAACTCAACACAAGAGGTCGGCGCTACACTGCAATATATGTTCTGTTGTTTTCCTTGCATTCAAACATCACATTTGCATTCACAACATGCCGCTTCTCACACCGCAAAAGCAAAATGAGGAACCAATCTGATGCCTTTGCAGGTTCAGATGATCATTTTTCTTCTCCGTGACTTTCCTCTTGCTCCTCTTTAACCAAGATAAAAATGCGAGCAAGTGTCCCAGCGTGCCGTATAATCGCTCACTGATATGAGCCATATGGACTGAGGTCTTACAATCAGGTGAATCTCAGAGTTTAAGTAAGCCGCCGGCTCTGACCTACCATCGCTCTTGCCCAGCCCTAGAGAGGATTTCTTTTACGAACAAGTCTGATGAGTTTAGATTAACAGTCACACGGTTTTAATTCCCCCGATTCATTCGCAGAGGCTACGACCCCCACCTGGGCCGGGGGCAGATTTAATCTAATAGGGCCAATGCTAGAAAATGATCCACGACATCCTCTCCAAAGAGAAATGGGGTTATCGGGGCATTTCCTCCATTCATCTGTGACCACAACAGACGATTCCCGATTAATGAGAAATCCGTGCCCAATCAAAAATCTGATTTACAGTCATGAGATTGACTTTGAGATTACCATGTTTTTTTTGGTCTGAAAGTGACTTTGAGCTGCTCCAACAAAAGCATTACTGAATATTTAGAGGTTTGTGCAACCTTATTTCTTTTTGGAAAGAGCTACTGTGGGGGCGTGTCAAATGCACCGGTGACATCCATGGAGAGATACTCTGGAAATGTCACCGTTAAATCATGTTCTAAAGGGCATCCTCAACAACATAAAAGACGCTGTTAAGCCCCGTTCACACCAAGAACGATAACTATAAAGATAAAGATATTAGCGTCCACACCAGCTAACGATATCGTCTGTTTATTCTAAGCGCACGTGCGCCTGCCGCTTTAAATTCTTGAGCTCGTTACAGCAGGATGGATTCTGATTGGCTGTCAGTGTTTTATCGTTCATCAACTGGAAAAAAATCGTTTTGAAAGTGATCACAACGATATCGTTCTTCTGTATCGTTACGGTGTGAACTATGCTATTCTTTAATATTGAGAATGATTTTTAGAACTATATCTTTATCGTTATCTTTATAGTTATCGTGCTTGGTGTGAACGGGCCTTTAAGAGGGCAAAAAGAAGCCATGAAATCAAAATCGGTCATGTTTACTTTAATACAAGTTTCTGGTCTTGTTGGGAACGATTTATTTAATGCTCGTTATTCCAAAAGAAAATAAATTGTTTGCCTTCATAATCTTTCATCCAAATGCAATAACTCACTCCGCCTCCCAAACGACCTTTGCTAAGCCCCGTCTTAAAAATTATACCTTAGTTGCTGTCCTGCCATTTTCTCAGAGAGGCTCTTTGCTAATGTCAGTCTGTGGAGGACTTGCGTGGCTGGATAGTTTCAAGCGTAATTTTATTGAAATTGCCCAAGAACACTTATCCCCCGTAGACTTATCTTAGTAAAGAGTAAAAGCTTGTCTAAGAAAATGTTCTGTAAATCTTGTGTGAGTTAGCAACAGTAACCAAGAGGGGCGGAGCTTAAAGGGTCAATTGCAAAAATAATGACAGGCTTCTAAAACACATTTCTGTCACCTCTAGCACAGTTTGAGAGAAAGAGAGAACAGAGAGAGAGAGAGAGATAGAGAGGGCAAAGGAGCAAGCGGTAATGAGAATGAGTAAATGATGATTATAAATTAACTCTATTTAACACCTGTGCTTCTGGGGCTAAATTTAGTCCAACTCCTGCCATGACTGTCTGTGAAGTGCATCTGAAATGCCACGGAGACCGACAGATAGACTGAACAATATTTAGTTGAGTAGTGAAGTAGCTTTCATTTCTATAGAGCTTTATACAATACAGTATACTGTGTCAAAGCAGCTTCACTGTGATTTATCATGCAGACTTTTGAGTCCATAATTGATTGTTATTTTCCCGTTTATCACAATTTAATCGTGATCACGATAGAATGATAAAACAATAGATAGAACAATAAAACAATAGACAAAACGACAGAACAATAGAAATAGAACCATAGAACAACAAGTAGAAAGATATACAGAACAAATAGAATAGTAGACAGACAGAACCAAGAATAAAATGATAGACAGTTAGCCAGAAAGACAAAACCATAGACAGAACCGATATAATGGTAGATAGAGTCACAGACATAATGATAGACAGATAGAACAACAGATGAAGAGACAGAAAGACAGACAGACAGATAGCATGATAGATGGATAGACAGATGTATAGACAGAGACAGACAGATAGATACATAGAATAATAGAAAGAACGATAGAATGACCGATAGATAGCATGATAGATGGACGGATAGATGCATATATAGAGAGAGATAAATGAGAGATAGAAAGAACAATAGAATAATAGACAGACAGATAGACAGATAGATAGATAGATAGATAGATAGAATCTTACACAAACATGTAGAACAGAACTATTGACAAACAGGACTTAAGATGAAATTCAATAGACTGTACAATAAAATGATAGACAGATCGTTAGAATAACAGATGGACAGATTTACTGTGAAGATTTTTTTTCTACATTTTGCACACAATCTGGATTGCAGTGCTGCCGTCGGGCTGACCTCCTGCACAACAAGAGATGTTCCTGAGCACTTAGCGAGCAGATTTCCTTCAGAGCGAACGCCTTCATTATTGAAAAGCTCTGTTCAGGAGAGACAGGCTGTGCAGCCGTGGGGCTCTTATGCCGGGGGTTCACCCGAAGGTGAATCCATGAATCACGTGACGTCTACCGAACCCGCACAGCATGGTCATGGAGAAAGTGGACTGACCTGGGACGAGGCCAATCCATGACGCCTGAACTGTGAGCGAAATAATTCATTGTCACCCTGGACTCTGTGTCAGCAGCTCTGGTAGATGAGATGATATTTATGGAGCCCCTCGGGCCCGAGCCTGAGGAAGACGGGTCCGTTTATGGTGAGGTACTTAACACTGATCTAAAATAAGTTTTAATTGGCGTCTAAACTGAGGTACGAAACAGAAACTTGTGCTAAAAGCCACATAGAAGTACCACAATAAACACAACACATTTTGAAGGTGAAAATCTGAAATAAGCTGATATATTAATACCAGGCTAAAGCCAGAGATAAAGTGATGCATACAACATGGAAAAGAAAAAGAAAAAAACGTAGAAAGAACTATAAATCTTTCAGGAACGAGTCTGCGAGACTGTGTTCAGCAAGAAATTGCAGCATGTTGAGTCAACAGAGAAAGAATCCAAAGATTTAAACCACCAAATCACAGCTTCATCATTCTGCTGTGAGCATTCACATCTCAGTGTGAGCCAATGCTTGCGGCGGCTTTTAACGTTACAAAGGATTTCTGCAGCACTCACCTTCAGACATTAGATCCAGGAAACAATTTCTGATAAGAAAATCACACTGGCACGGTGAGCGGGTCAAATGCAGAATGTCTGTGTATTTGGTTTTGCTCGTTAATAACTCACCCCCCCACCCCCTCATGTGAGACAGATCTGTTGCATACAGCCAAAATCTTACTAAATCAGAAACTGCCAACTCCAATCTGGACCACATTCATTTGTGAAAATATATATGATTTTGCGGTGTAATTTCAGTGTAAAAAGTCAAGCTTGAATTAAAGGAATAGTTCACCCAAAAATGAAATTTATTGGAACACCCTCAATGCTATCCACGTTGTGGATGAGTTTGTTTCTTCATCAGATTTGGAGAAATGTAGCACTACATCACTTGGTCACTAATGGATCCTCTGCAGTGAATGGGTGCCGTCAGAATGAGAGTCCAAACAGCTGATAAAAACATCACAATAATCCACAAGTAATTCTCACCACTCCAGTCCATCAGTTAATGTCTTGAGAAGTGAAAAGCCATCAAGACATTTTTAACTTCAAACCATCACTTCCGGCTAAATTATAAGTCTATAATCCATAATATTGCTGTCTATAGTGAAAAAGTCATCTCGTCTGAATCAGGAGAGAGATATGGACAGATAAAGCACCGTTTACAATCCAAAACAGTACAAAACTGCTCTATACAAATATGTGGGTGGATTTTGATGTGAGAGACAACAAGAGATGGACTTTTTCACTGGAGGAAGCGTTATTATGGATTATGGACTTGCATTTTGGCCAAAAAGCGACGGTTTAAAATTAAAATGCCTTAATGATTGATCTGTTTCTTACAAACACACAGCTTTTGGCTTCACAAGATATTAACTGATGGACTGGAGTGGTGTGGATTACTTGTGGATTATTGTGATGTTTTTATCAACTGTTTGAACTCTCATTCTGACGGCACCCATTTACTGCAGAGGATCCATTGATGTGCAAGTGATATAATTTCTCCATTTCTCCAACTGATCCACATCTTGGATGGCCTTAGAGTGAGTACATTTTTGGCCAATTTTCATTTTTGGGTGAACCACTCCTCAAGACAATCTCACTTGATATTCAGCATAAATGCACATTCGACTTCATCAACTCTTAGACACTCTTCGCAACTCATTCAATTCCTTACAGATAAAATCAAGAATGACCCCACACTTTTGTTCTTAAAGAAAGTGTCACTTCTTCAAAATTTCCCTGAGAAATGTGTCAGATCACAGAAGAATAATTAGTTCAGGCAAAAACTCCCCGAACACCATTCCATCTGAAACGAAGAAGCCTGAGCGCTCCAGACTCCAGGTCAGCCCAAGACTGCAAAGCATTTACGTGGATTTAACTGTTGAATCTTTCGAGGCCGGATTAGTTGACATCTCCGTGCGGAGGCATTTGAGAGACGCAGATGAATAGGGCAGAAACGCTGAATTACCATGCCATTACAATGCAAATAGATTTCAAGGTGGGTCGTTGTTATGACAGCGAGACACCAGCATTGTGCCGCTCAGAGGGATTCGATTAATAACTAAATTAATTTAATGCAAAGGCTGCCATAACACGAGATTTGATCCACAGAGATACACGCCAGAGAAAAGCGTACATGTGTTAGTGGGGGTGGAACGTGAGAAAATAAGCATACAAATAAACATTCTCGGCTGTGTAACCTGAATCGCTTTGGTCACACGGGGTGAACGCGAGTGCACAGTCTCATTCAGAGAAAATGAACGTGCTCACACACTCTGGGCACTGGTATACCAGCGAGACACTTGATATGCCCCCCAGCAAACAAACTCTGCCAGGACATGTTTAAGAGCTGTAACACACTTGCTCGCTTGCTCTCTCTCTCTCTCTCTCTCACACACACACAAAAATACACTAACTCTTCCAGGACAGAGTGACTGGCACAAATCCTACGGCTTGTCAGAGATAAGGTTACAAAACCAATATTGTCCTACACATGGTTATCTCGTAGCCTGCAGTAACTTTATTACACATGCGTTTACCGCAGGAAATTCAGCGTTGGTTTAGACAAGGTGATCCCAACCTTTGCAGTCATTCATGTATATGTGTGTATATTAGGGATGCACAATATTATTGGACCAATATCGGCATCGGCCCGATATGAAAAGTTATGCCGATATGTCTTGCCGATAAAAGGAATACATTAACTCACATGTGCTCATGGTGTGCTAGCGATTAGATCACGTCAACAGTGCGATTAGATCACATCAGCATTGTGGCTCATTCTTGACACAAAGTTTTGCCTGAATGGTGATTGGATTCACTGTTTTGATCACTGCATTTAAACTGAGAATGCACGTACAGAATGACACCATCTGTGTATGTTAGAGTAAACAGTAATAGCACGTGCAGCGGCAGCCTCCCCCGGGTCCTAATGCCCGCTCAGTACAGAGTTTTAATTCCGTAGGGGGCGCTGTTGGCCTACTTCTAATAAAATGAAAGCAAAATACACAAATAATATTTACAGGTGTTTCTGATTAAATATAGCAGTAATTGATGCCATCAAATCTTGAGTATGTTTTGATTTAAAGGTCAGAAGCTATAGCTTACATGAACAAAAAAAAAACAAAAAAATCACAAACACACTTAAATTAAATAATTTCATATATACTGATTTATTCATTAATGTATAATATGTTATTTTTTAAACAAATTATGTGCTCTAAAGATTTTCAGAATTTTTTACAACTCTTTTGCTTTAGACCATTTACAAATGTTAAATCATAAAATAAAATGTTAAAGTTACCACTGCATCTTTCTGAAAAATAAAATGCAGTGATTAATATATAGTTTATTTATAGTTATTTTCAAATCTTCAATGTACTGTCATTATAAAATAACTTTGTTTATTTAATTCTAACAAATAAGTTCTTGTTAAAAAATAACCCAAATTAAAAATAATTCTATATCGGTTTCGGCCAAAATGAGTTGAAAATTATCGGCATATTGGATATCGGCAAAAATCCAATATCGTGCATCCCTAGTGTGTGTGTATATATATATATATATATATAAATAAATTAGGGGTGTAACGATACGCGTATTCGTATTGAACCGTTCGGTACGAGGCTTTCGGTTCAGTACGCATTACAAACAGAACTATTAGATTATTTGGACTAATCCCATTCCATTTGGAAAATGAAAGAGCTTAAAGTGTGTGAAATATAATGTTCATCCCAACCTTTGCAGTCATTCACTGATTATATCAAATGATTGTAGATTGGTGCATAAAAAATGCATAATGTCTCTTTCTATATATATATATACACATATATATATACACACACACACACACAC
>NW_015634461.1:185446-230835 GCF_001515625.1 Sinocyclocheilus rhinocerous
AAATTAGGGGTGTAACGATACGCGTATTCGTATTGAACCGTTCGGTACGAGGCTTTCGGTTCAGTACGCATTACAAACAGAACTATTAGATTATTTGGACTAATCCCATTCCATTTGGAAAATGAAAGAGCTTAAAGTGTGTGAAATATAATGTTCTCAGTGCCCCCGTGCTCAACAAGACAGCCCAAACGATGTAGACAACGTGCTGTCTGCCCAGTGGCATAATGTTAGCGGACGGGAACGCAGGACATGCACTCCGAAAGGCCCCACGGTAAACTCACCTTCCTGAGCTGCGTCGAAAGACAATGATCTTGTATTGACGATAGCCAGAGATATTGTCAAAAACATCAATTATTGGCAATATTAAGAGGATTTGGGATTTCCAATTAATGTAGGCCTGTTACATTCTTATTAGGCCTATTATTATTATTATTATGAAGTTACTTTTATTATTAAATTAAAATCACAATTAATTTGCCCCGCAATAATGACCAAATAACTGACGTGCTGCAAGGATAACAAAAGATTAGGCTATATATTTACTCCTCAATTAAAATGTTTTAAAAAAGGTATTTTAAAACAGGTATATACAATGAATTACAGGCCTATGATTAAAATATTAACACTTCAGTCATCAATAAAAATCAATGAAATATAATGTTCAATATATTCAAGCACCGACTTTCAAAAACAACCTGTTTAAAGGGGTCATATGATGCGATTTCAATTTTTCCTTTCTCTTTGGAGTGTTACAAGCTCTTGGTGCATAAAGAAGATCTGTAAAGTTGCATGTTTCTTCTCACTTTTTTCCACTATGTAATATTAGAAATATTAAGGGAATAAATAAAGAGTTAGCTATATACAGTTATCATCATATGTTGAAGTAGATTCGTCTCGTCGTCTCTGAGAGAATATGCGGCGTCAGATGCAGAAAGCTCCATCATTACATTTTTACTTTCACTTTCTGTATAGTGAATTGACTGAGATTAAGAAGTTCATCGGCGTAACTCTTGAGCAAAGTTTGCACATTGCTTGTGTGGCTTGCCTTTATGGTTTAAAACAGAAATATTTCCAACACTGCGACGTAACCAACTACCCCTGTACTGAACGTACCGAACCGTGACACCACTGTGTCTTATCGAACCGAACCCTTAATATATGAAGAATATGAAGAAGAAATATAAATAAATAAATATATTCATATATACATACACACACAAATATACATACATACACACACACAAACACAATAAATAAATATAAAATATATATGTCTACATACATACATGTGCACATACACAAGAAATATACATACATACATAAATATTATATTTAGACGACATAAAATAAATAAGTATTAAATATTAATAAAAAATAAATATTAAGATGACATTTAGACGTTTTAAATGCTAAATACTAGGGCTGGTCCGAATACCATTTTTTGAGCTTCAAAGCTTCGGTAGTAACCAACACCGAATTTGCGAAGCTTCGGAGGGAGGGGGCTGAACATATTCTTCTCTCTAATAAAGGCAGGAATCTCTGTGTGTCTGTCTGTCTGTTTGCATTTTTATTATGTCGAGAACCGAGAAACCGTCGAGAAAGTTTTGAGTGTGGTTGAGCATATTGATTATCTTAAAAAACTTTAAAATAATCAAGACTAAAAAATAAAATAAAGTTTGGATTATATAAATATAACAAAAGTTTATATCATATACAATATTAACATAAGGATACATATTTAATTTCCTCTAAAACATTAATAAAATGCCACATGTAAATTGTTTTGGAAAAAAATGCATTAGAATTTTTACATTTGCAAAATTAAAACAAAACATGTCAATACCATGTGTGTCGGGATCACTCATAAAATGTAAATTATCATTATATATAACTGATTCACAAAATCCGAATCAAATCCCCTCGAATCAAACTCCGACTGTGACCTGACTCAAAACACATACAGCAGAACAAATGACTTCATAATAACTTGACAAAGAGTGGCAGCCAATTCAATCAAGTATAATAAATTAGATGTAGCTATATTAGCAGGGAAGGCGGGCCAGGAATTGAAAGGACAATAATTTACTGTATGACAGGTAGTGAAGGACCTGTTTTTTTGGACGCGGCAGAGCCATTTCTCCTGGCCTGTCTGAGGCAGGGTTATTAATTAGCACTGAATGGAGAGTTAATGGGCACTCTGAGCGAACTCTTTTGGCGTCACCATGGTGACTCGAGGCTGAAAGAGCAGCTGAGGAGGGAGCGTGGCGGTATCCGTGAAGAAAGTTGTTCGCAGAAGAACTCTGGATGCCAATAAAAATCTCTGCGCTGACAGAACGACCGCAGCACGCGGCAGGGGTCTTCATTAAGCGCTGACACGGGGCGACTTCAAGCGCACAAATGCCACTGGATTCCAGCGTAAATAAAGCATCACAACTGGTCTTAGATCAGACAACAACAAAGAGCATTTCTATGGATTCTGGAGATGAATTTAACAGACATAGTTATTACAGATTTAGAAAAATCTAACTGGCAATCACTTACTGATGCAATATATAGTCTGCCTGTATATCAATAAACAAATAGATGCACACACACACAATCACAAGGAGACTTCAAGACAAGTGTGGAATAAGCAAGACTCTCCCAATATCTCCCAACCCAAATTCAGAGAATCAAGTTGAGGGCTTTTCCACCAAGGACAGTGTGTATTATTCATCCTCAAATAAATAAACCAGGGGCAACAGCGCTGCCAAAGGCCCCAGATAGCTTACCGCATATCAAAATAAACATTAGATCCATAAACTCGCCGGCAAGTATTTCTGCTGCTCCACTAAAATAGAGACATACATTCAACCTGCCTGTATCAATCTGTGTGATGTGAAAAAATAACATCTTGACAAATACTATCATGTCCAAGCAAACAGGGAAATACCTACCGCATTTCTACAATAGCTGACTACAGAAAACTCTACAGCTTATGGCTAATGGGTTTTCATGCCTTTTTGCATGCATCTTTTACAGCACATCTCGAGGATCCTTCTAGTTAAACAACAGGGTGTAAATGTGATGATTTAGACATTTGGAATAGACAACATTCAACAAAGCAAAGCTATTAAATGTTATTTTATTTTGCATTATGCTTATCAACATCCCTTAATCATGGTAAAAATCTCTGTCATTTTTACTCTGTAATTTGATTTACTCTGTAAATCATGAGGTTTCATAAACAGAAAGCAACAGTAATATGATAAAAGACTAATAATAATAATAATAATAATAATAATAATGGCTCTAAAAAGTAAAAAAAAAATAATATTTTAAGAAAAATGTCTAAAAAGTAAAAAATATAAAATAATAATAATTATTATTATTATTATCATCATCATCATAATTAATAATAATAATAAAAGTATTGATACAATTACAAGTAAAAAATTAAATAAAAATAATATTACATTTTAATACAATTAAAATTAAAGTTATTAATAATAATAATAATGACTATAAATCTTCTTCCAAGTAGCTCCTTAGCTTAGCTGTAGGCTGTTTACAAATACCAAAATGGCTTCAAAGTGGCTGATCCTATCGGATTTTACAGCCGGACCCATCCGTTTTATAAGGGATAAATATTTTATCCGTTTACTTTGGAATCCGACAGAACGTTCCACAGCACTGACATCAAGAAGCTCATTAGAATTCCGCTCATGGCACGGCCACAGCGCTCTGAAATAAGGGTCAGTCCATCTCAAGCGAAACAGAAAGCTCCATACAAGCCCGAGATATGGGTTTGGCTTCATCTTGTTTTCTCAGAGCTGCTGTTCACTCAAGTGGTTCTTCATGGCGCTCCGAAGCGAGCTCTATTTTCCCAGCGACTGCACCCGGCAGGTGGATAAAGAGAATCAGGCTCAAGTCAAGTGAGAGCTGCTGTTGGGAAAGAGGCGGTGGTGGGTTTCTCTCGTCGTGTGATTTGACAAATCTGATCATTTAGAGGCAGAGAGAGAAGAATGAAACACAGAATGTGGGAAAGGCGGATCGTAAGGATCCAGTTTCACTATTTGCGAAGTAAACGTTCATGGCATGTTCATGTGCAGACAAATCAGAGAGAAAGCTGATATCCAGTGAGCAAACTGAAGGCACCATTACAAAGAAACGGTTACGGTTTAAACACAATTTATGCTTTATGGATGGGTCATGTTGTGTAATTTCAGATAACAATAACTCATCTTTTTTTTTTTTTCAAATGAAAAATAATATCACTACTATTAATATTAAAAATAAATAATATTTTTAAATGTTATAAGTGTATTTATTTAAACTTTAGTTATCACAGTAAACAGAAACATTTTCAAATAAATGAAAAAAAATAATTTCTATAATCTCTAAAAAAAATAATCTCTCTCTCTATATATATAAAATTATTTAAACAATTTTATTATTATTTATTATATTAAATATTATTATTATTTATATAATGAAAGTAAACCAAGCCAGTGTTCCAGAGGGTTTAAAGCAGAAATGATGCTCATGAATTGCATTAATAATTCAATAAAAGCCCATCTGAGCTATAAATTGTCCATTAAGCAGTGAGACTACTTTTCTAGGTGATTGAACTTCTGGTTATGCATTACCAAAACAATTCCTTTGGGTAAACACTACTTTATTAACCTTTTTTCAGTATTCTTGCAATATTGTGTACAAATTACTAAATTATTGTCAATTACAAAGCAAGTAATTCTCTCTTATAGTTGTGTGGCTATACTTCCAATACAAAAAAATTGTATTATTGCATTGTCCCATGCACCTGAATTTTAAGTCAGCACAATTTTCATCAAAAGTGTGGAGGAAAAAAAAAAACAGACGTGGCAATCAACATTAAGGATGCAGTCAATACAAAACTCACATTGAACCTGGAAGAGTCTCCTGAGCTATAAAAGAGCAATCTCTGAGCAATAACATTTTCAAATCATCACAGATCCATCAGTGAGTGTGTGGGTGGGCTGAAAGACTCCTGCTGAGGATGTGAACGGCTCTTAAAGTGGGATGTTTACAGAACACCTGCTCTGATGGTATGAGAGTGTGTGTGGTCCGCCATCATCAGCTGCACCAACACAAGCGCACTATAAGTAGCTACTAGACTGGAAAAGAAAACCGCTTTGATTCCCACAGAACAAGACCAACAAACAAGACAGACGGAGGTACGCAGAAAATAGTTTAGGGACACACAATGTTAAAATTCTGGCCAATTCTGAGAAAAAAAAGAATAAATAAATAATTTAATATTATGAAAAAAATAAATAATATATATAAAATTACAAATAATTAATATTTAATATAGATTACAAATATATACTGTATATGTATATAAATTACAAATAAAAATCAGTCATTCTAAATTGCAATTTTTTTGCAATAAATAAATGAAAATGCACTAAAACATTAAAAAAATGTATAAATAAATAAAATTGAAATACACTAAAAATCTAATCAAGAATTATTTTCATATAGGCATCTCATATTAATTAAAAAATAATAAACAAATTAATTTAAAAAAAATCCATAATTAATAAAATCTAATATAACTGACAATAATAATTCTGATATATTGAGCATCCTTAATAAGTCAAGTCGACATACAGACAGACTTCATTCCACAACCATATATGACTTACTTTCTTTGAATGTACTGGTTACTTTTTTCTGAATAATTAAAGTAAATGGGGACTCGAGCTACAAAATGATAAAAAAGCATCATAAAAATATGCTTTGTCAAAAAAGATAAAAATAAGGCAACTACGAAAGGATATCCCGAGGCAAAAACACCATATCTGAATGTATAGGGACAGCGAAGAGCAACATTTTTGAAATATGCCCTAAATTTCAATCTGTTCCTCACATAAAGCTATCATATAACTTCAGAAGACTTCGAATATAGCACACGAGTCATGTACATACTACTTCTAAGATACTTTTATGGTCCTTTTTAGTAATTCCAGAGCAGAAGTCTCCAGCCTCTTTCTCTCTCAAGAGAGACGCATGAGAATAGCACTGCAGCGACTGATGTTCAGCAGTCCCTCCGGAGTGTGTGTGTGTGTACACATGAAGCAAACTCGCACATATGTAGTCTCTAGCGTCAGCTCACAGCTCGCTCTCTCTGCCCCTCCTCCTCTCATTCCTTGGGTCTTTTAAAGTGAGGCCCATCACAGTCGAGCTGCCCTTTTCTCATTGATTTAGGAGCTTGTTCTCAGTGGCTTCAGAAGGAGAAGGAGGCGGTGGTATAGTACGGGTTTACACCGAACATCTCAGCAGCAGGAAGAGGCTGACAGACAAAAGCCCTTCAGAGAGAGCAGGTCTCCTAAAACACAATACAAACACTTAATACCGAGGCTCGGCCTCGCAATGAACCTGCTTCACAAACCTGACATATTGAGTTGTACCTTCACGATAGGAAACCAGGTCTCGTTGGATGGGTCTGAACTAGTTGTTGGCTGATAAAGACGCGACAGGCAGTACAGTGGTTTTTACTGTGTAAAGGATACTCTTAGGCAACGAGAAGAAAGACAACAACATTTAAAACCTGGAGCAGTTCAAGAACTAAAAACTGCTTAGAATGTGTAACTACAACTATACATTTAAAGGAATAGTTAATTTAAATGAAATTTTGCTGAACATGTATTCACCCTCAGGCCATCCAAAATGCAGATGAGTTTGTTTCTTCATCAGAACAGATTTGGAGAAATGTACCATTACATGCTTGCTTACCAATGGATCCTCTGCAGCGAATGGGTGCCGACAGAATGAGAGTCCAAACAGCTGATAAAAACATCACAATAATCCACAAGTAATCCACACCACTCCAGTCCATCATTACCCATTTTGTGAAGTATTGGCATCGGCTATCAGCCAAAACGAGTTGAAAAATATTGGCATATCGGATATCGGCAAAAATCCAATATCGTGCATCCCTACGCAGAAACCTTCAAGTGAATGGTAATCTGAGATAAGAGGCCAACCAAAGTATCGACAGGAACAATGCCAAGATACACTCTTGCCTCTTTTAAGAAGACCACAGCTAACTGTGAGTATGGTTCATGTTTTGGGCCCCGTTTACATCCTATTTAGTGCTGCCGTCATGATTAAACCACCAGAGTTCAGACAATGTTAATACCAAGGGTAAACATCAGTGTATGGACTATCAGCATAAAATCATAGATGCTTCCCATAAAGCCCCAACATTCTTCAAAGAACAAAAGTGTGCTGGTCTCCAATTCCGCACTCTGTTATTCTATAGAACAAAGGCTTTTAAAACAACACCAATTAACACTCACACCTCAAAGCGCTCTAACCCATAGGGAGTCATCTAATCAAACAAAGTTAATAATACCCACACTTTCTCTCGCTGTCCTGTGCCTGTGCTTCCTACCTGACCGCCATCATTAGCTCGAGAAGGTTAAACGGGTTCTAGAAGCGCCACGAGTCCCAGAGGAGCCCAAACTGGGTCAGTGGTGAATATCTGTTCGATACAGGCTCTGCGCTGCAGGTTTTTTAAAATTGTGCTGCAGTCTCTCCGGTTTTGATCTGAACAATCTTTGATTACTTCTTATTTTCAGGCAAATGTAAATTAATTTCCAACAGCGCAGCGAGCACACATCCTTAATTAAAACGCAGCTGAGGCATTAGGAAATAAATAACTGATTCCAAGCAGAACAAGGAAAACAGTAACTTACACACGCACACACTTAAACAGCATGCTTTCCTCTGCACTTCCACAACTGCAAATTCACCTTGTTTAAATTCACCATTTAAACTATGGTTGCCAAAGTAATTCAATAGTTTAGTGTGATAATGAACTTATTAACAAACTCATGCAGAAACTTCAACAAGAGTTGGAGGTGATTGTCATTAAAAATCTGATCCCAGCCTAAAGACCCATTCCTCCTAGAACAATAACTCAAATAACTACATTAACATCCAGAATGGGTTTTCAAAGTGCGGAACACATTCTGAAAAGGATTCCAATGATGCATTATTGCTATAGTTGTCATACAGACGTTGCTATTCTTTCAGAATTAGAACGATTATTAGAATTTTATGGTTATAGTTATCGTCCTTAGTGCAAATAAGTCTTAGAACAATAAAAAAAAAAACATTACCCATCATACACTACATGATTTTCTGTTAAATCTGTAAATTCCGACTGATCAAAATTTCCAGAACGGATCACGGTAACGACAGTAACACACCCTGACTGCAAATTTGACCAAAAATTTGACATCATGCTTGCATTAAACACTTAGACAGAGCATTAAACTTTCAGTTGAACTGCTTTTAAATTAAAAACGGGGCTTTAATGGTTAACGATGAAAAACAGTGATACAAAATGGCCAAAGGCGTTTTTTAAAGGAGATCTATTATGCCCATTTTTTCAATAAGCAATACAAGTCTCAGGTATCCCCAGAATATGTCTGTGAAGTTTCAGCTCAAAATACCTCACAGATCATTTATTATATCATTTTGAAAATGCCTATTTTGAGTGGAAGCAGAAACACGCGGTTTTGTGCATGTCTCTTTAAATGCAAATGAGCTGCTGCTCCCCGCCCCCTTTTCCAGGATAGTGCTGTGCCTTTACAGCTCGTTCCTCAGATACTCTGCTAAAAAACATCTATGTGAAAACATTTATGTGAAAATATTAGATCTGTGTGGCAGCAGCGTAATAAGTAAATAAATCAATAAATCCACTGCTCTCTTGTCTCCTCTGAGGCTTGGACTCAGTGATCTGTGCGGGTCAGCGCGGTCAAAGACAGAACAGATAACATGCTTTGCTCAAAGTTTTGCCATGGCGTTAGAACTGGTACACGGTTGTCGCTTGCGAAAACAGAAAATTGCAGATTAAAGTCCCCATGAAATCAAAATTAAAGTTTTTTGGGTGTTAGTATCAATATGTTGTGTTTCTAAGCATTTCAGGGGACCTTTAAGGAGTGGTAATATTATAATAAGATCCTTTTTCTACGTCACGGGGGGAGCGAAATCTGAGCGGCTCATTTGTTTCACAAGCTTGCAGTGAAAGGCTTACCAAAACAAATTTACTTGGTTGTTCTTTTTCACATTTTCTGGGTTTGTAGATGCACCGGGGGCCCGATAATAGCACTTGCACGGAAAAAGTCACCTTTAACACTTTACAGCCCAAATTTGGACTAGTGTATATCAGTGCACCACTAGTTTATAAAGTCTGACTGTGTGTGCATGAATGGTTCGGAAAAGACCCGCAAACAACAGCGCTGTCTCTATTTTGACTAGAAAAGAACCAGGAACAGGTGGACAGGGACCTAATGGCGCTTTTCCACTGCGTGGTACGACTCGGCTCGGCACGGCTCAGTACGGTACGACACGGCTCGGTTTGCGTTTCCACTGCAGTTCAGTACCGTTTTAGAGTGGGCGGGATTATTCACATGTCGTTATAGTTGCGCCGCCTCTATTGCCGCGACTCCTGAAAAACTTTTTCATTCCGCGTCGCCCCATCAAGCTCGCTGGATCCACTCCTCTGCTATCAACGAGAGGAGCGTCTCTGTACTTCCTCAACAGACAACTTTTTGGTTGTTAAAAAAGGTGCGCTCGTTCAAAACAGTTGCGTTCGATCCTTCGCTGGCTGTGCTGATTTAAGTCTAGCGGTTCTGTTGTGTTTGTGTCGCAAGTTCAGTGACGCAGGTAGTGACGATTCTCTCCGGCCAATCCGTGATCAGCAGAATTTACACGTCACGTTTTGGTAACGGTACGGTTCACTTGGAACCTCAACCGAGGTGGTACTAAAAAAGGACCAGGTACTGTACCCGGTGGAAAACCCCCCAAAAGTGAACCGTACCGAGCCGTACCATGCAGTGGAAAAGCGCCATAAGAGGCTCCAAGGTCCTATTACAAACACCAACTGGATTTTACTTTCTTTCTTTTTTGGCGTAGGTCAAAGGAATGATCTTATATAAAAAATAATCTCTAGGTGGAGCTCATGCTGGGTGGATCATGAAGCTTAGGAACTAGCTGTCTATGGCTTCGTTTTCATCTCCATCTCTGTTTTTTATCCTTTATTTCTCATTCTCCCCTGTCTGCGACTGCCCCTTCCATTAGAGTCCAACTCTCTTCTTCCACGCTGTTCCTTTTATCTCTTCTCAGCAGGCGCTCAGAATGGCTTTAAAGAAATGTATGCTCAAACTCTCTGGATGGGAGGGGAAGAAAACATACCCTGGTCCTCAAAGCGAGCGGAATAAACTACTCAGGAACCGTTAATAAACTGACATCTCTGTTATCTATCACTGTCGTCATGGCAAAATTGCACTGGGAAAGTAAATTGTTTTTTCAGTGGATAAATCCATCATAACATAAAAAAAGAACAACAATGAAAGAGAGACATTGTAGCTTGAGGGTTTAAAAGGAGGGCTACATGTGTGTCAGGGTCTAAAGAAACCAATACTTTGGTGAGACCTTGGAGAGACATTAATCAAAACATCTATGATTCAATTATGAAAATAAATTGTAAAAAACAAAGAACATTTTGACATTTTAGTGATCCTGAGATGCTACAAAGGGAAAAACTCACACAAAAATGATAATTGTCATCATTTATTACTGTACGAACACAAAAGGAAAAGATCTGAAGAATGCCGAGGTTCAAAAAACACTGGATTCAATTGGCATGCATTGTATAAACAAAAAACAGACATTTCTCAATATTCTTTTGTATTCTGCAGAAAGTTAGTCACATGGGTTTAATAGAGATGAGGGTGGAAAAAAAAGACAATTTTCATTTTTAGGCAAACTAACCCTTGAAGACCGTTTCACATGACTTGCATCAGAGATTCAGCGCATTTACCAAAACAAGTCATTTTAACCACAACATGAACAACATGAAGTGCTGCAGGAGGTTAAAAGTTTAGCGAATAATTGGTTCAAAAGTTATGGTCACTCCACAGAGGTCAATGCAGCTTGAGTCATGTGGAACAGCCTCCACAATGCATTTGAAATGTAGAAAATTAGTCATTTCAATTTAGCAAATGTATATTAAAGCAATAAGCCCCAAGAAGCAGTGGTTTACAGTGAATTTATAACGGCTAAGGGGCGTTGTTAGGCACGATGCAAAGCGGAGTTCCTAAAACCCCCTTAGCTGTTATAAATTCATTGTAAACCACGGCTTCACGGAGCTTATTGCTTTTATAAAACGGTTATTCCATATACATAGTTAGGTTTCACAGAATAAAACAGAGCAAGTAAAGTGTAATGATATTAATAAAAACAGTATTCTTCCACCAAACAATGTAGTTCCTCAGAAACAGTTGTGGTTGCAACAAGGTGGTTGCCAAGCAACACACCAAGTAAACAAAGGTGTATGTTTGTAGAGTAATTTACAACAGCTTCGAACACGGCTCAACCAATCAGAATCAAGGACCGGAACAATCTGTTTTACAATATAATTTAATAACTGGAAGCCAAAAGGAAAGCTTAGTTAAACAACCAATGAGGTGTCATCCACCCAAGACGCTTCCTGGAAAGTCTGAAAAAAAAAAAGAAAAGAAGACTTTCTTTCGGCAATAACGTTCCTAGAGTAGAGGGCACCAGTGACTAAGTCTGTTCAATTCATCATTTGCATTTCAAGAATCTCAAAGTCGCATCTGCAATTCCCAAACTCAGGCGAGGCTGCAATATTTTCGTTGCTTTTGACACCCACGTAATCTAACAAAAAGACTATGACTCACAGCTCCGAGAGGCTCTCCTCTGAGGATTCTGGGTGAGATATGCTAGAAAGGAAGGTTAACCACTATAACTGAGGTTCAGAATAATCTGCATTTAAAAGCGCAGCTTCTATTTCCCCGTCGATGTGTGTATAAACGGGCCCTTGGCTTTCATTAATACAGCACATCCTGAAACGACACCGGAGTTTCATGGGACAAAAGCGAGCCTCCGAACCCCCCCGGACAACAGAATTGGTCACGGCCAATCATTCTCTTCCTCGCCGAGGTTCCGGATATACACCGTGGCCATCAATCACGGCCTCGGCTGCGGAAAAGGGGAAATAAGGGGGAGCGAGCGCTTTCCGTAGGTTACCAGGGAGCCGTACGTGACGTTAAATTCCCCCCAACGCTTTTCAATTACATGCCGTAATTCACCGTCAGGGCCAATATGATGACAGAGATCGTAACAATGAATACAGGAAGAATACAGTAAACAGATTCAAAACTTTGCTGGCGGCTCAAATCTTATGTTACACAGGAAGATAGCATCTTACACCAACAAGGTCATTCTAAAGCCTTCACAAGACAAATAGAGTTAAGTATTGCAGTTTTTGTGAAAATGCTGTTTGCTAGCATTATATGTTACAATAGTCCTTAATTGGAGTAGATGTATAGTAGTATTTCAATATTTTCAATATACAGAGTTTTGCTGGATAAGCTGAGACACTGGTCCTCACTAATGAAACATTTATATATTGATTTCATGAGAAGATGCCAGAATAGTTTTACAAACAATGGAATTAGGCGCATTAGGCGTTTGCAAAAGTATCTTACATGACTTGTTGCATTAACTGTAATGTGACAATTTGCGATGAACTATTTACATAGAAATTAGGCAATTGAGCATTGTATTTGTGTAAATTGATCATGAAAGCATTTTTATGTAAACCACTGCATTGAAATGAAAACAATTTAAGCAAAAATGCTGTATGAACCATTTACACTAGGGCTGCACGATAAATCGCATGCGATATTTAATGCGCATCTTGTCAGTAAAGCCGGTTCTGTAATCAGCGGTAAATCTCCATCACCTGCGGGCTTTCACATGGAGCAGCATTAACTACACAGAGCCGTTGTTCACTGACAAGCTGCGCAAAACATGCGCAAAATATGATCGTGGTTTCTCCATGTGAAAGCCCGCAGGTGATGGAGATTTACCGCTGATTACAGAACCGGCTTTACTGACAAGATGCGCGTTAAATATCGCATGCGATTTATCGTGCAGCCCTAATTTACACATATATATAGTATATATATTTATTTAATGCCATGTCAGCATCAAAGGCTATTTTTATGGCAAAAACTATTAAAAAAAATACAAGTATACTATTTACACATAAATTTGCCCATTGAACTTTGTATTGGTGTAAATATTGTTCATTAAAAGCATTCTTAGGCAAAAATTTAATTGCATTTAATGCAGCATTCTAAGCAAATAATACTTTTATGAATAATTTACACAAATTCAAGTTGATGGATGAGGTCCATTGCATGCACTGTATTTCTAGCTCTCGCAGTCTTATTTTAACGTCAAATTTTATAGCATCTAGTATATGTTATTCTCATTTAGGCCAAAATACAGACTCTTTCAACCCCTTTCTATACACACACACACACACACACACACACACACACACACAGAGTACAGCCACCCACCCAGGGCCATATTTACACAGGCAGTTCAGACAGATGAACAGCTCTTCCTATTGGCTTCCTGCATAACGCACAATAGCTTCCCCAAAGGAAAACTCATCAATATAACCCACTGTGGCCCTGAGCAAACCTCTGAAAACACAAAAAGAACATCACTAAATTCACCGGCTCTTTAAATACGTGAAACAAAGTTCACCCGTCAAAAGTCCAAATCAATCTACACAAAATGAATTTCCTGTTCTACTGAATATTTGTTAATGTCAATGTCAAAATGGAGACACTGTTTAGGGTCCTGTTGCAGATAATTTAGCTTTAAATTATGGCAATAGCTAAAGCAGTAATTTAATACTGGATAAAGTGTATATAAAACACATTAAAGCAACAATATCAAATAATAACAACATCAGAAATGTCACTATTGGGAGAGATGAAGATACTTTGGAGGGGTGATCTTGACCTTCAACCTCAACACCTCAGTTCTCATCTTCAAAACGAAATGTTTCGGGAGGGAAAGCCACATTCAGATCTGACACCATTCTGATTTAAAACCCACTTTACACCATCAAATCAATTAATACGAGATAAAAATCAAGCCGCACTCTACATTTCTCTTCAAATTAGGGTGAATGTTGTTTAAAGGGCACTTTAATGTGCTTCATTACAGTTTATTTTATATATTAATAGCCACCGGATGATCAAGGGCATAGCTAATGTCTTAGCAAGAAGAGATGTGAAGTCCACTTCTCCTAGATTTAATTAGACCACATTCAGAACGGGACAAACTATCCACTGGCTAATGCTCAGTCACCTGCTCTGCCCTGAGGGAACACTTGAACCGAAGACCCTGGTTTGTTTAGTGCACCATTTGTGCCCCTTAAAAAAGAAGCATACACACACACACACACACACAGTAACCTGCCACTATCCAGCTCCAAACAGAAGAGTGTGTGTGTGTGTGTGTGTGTGTGTGTGTGTGTGTGTGTGTGTGCGAGAAAGAGAAAGACAGGAATCTTGGTTAATTATCACCCGCCTGCTGTCACAACCATAAGTCTCAGCGACACCGCTACTGCCAACAGCACACTCGCAGGCTTATTAAAGCGCATGTGCGTCTGTGTGTGTAATTGATGTATGCACAGCAAGGACGATGCCCTAAGAACCCGACAGAATACAGCCAATGATTAAATCACGTCCTGGCCCTCATATACGCCACAGACAGACATTACACGCTAACGCCGGGGGGGGAAGAAAAACACACAATTTATGCGTTTCATCCAGGGGAAGGGTTAATCAGCATCCCCTGGGAGTTGCTGCGTGTTTGATGGATGTGTCCTGCCAATAAAACTCCATGTATATACTCCATGTACTCCTGACATGCCTTCAATCATGTCTAATTAGCAAAAACAGCAATTTCTTTCAGATGCGAGTCTACATACAGCGGCGGACGCCTGCTTCCGAGATAAACCCTGCGAAATATTTGCGATCTGCTGCTACTTGAGGATGAAATTAATTGGCTTCCTGACAACGCAATGAGGAAAACAACACTATCATTAAATTAATTCCCATCAGCAGGCACTCTGGAATCTGTGCTGCTGTCATTCATAGAATACTACAAATACTTGCATGATTATTTATTAAATTGAATAATTCTTTCAGCATTTGGATCAATATTAAGTTAGTTATGGAGAGTTCAAACTCTATTTTTATCACTATTTTATGACTTACCTCCTTTAGGTGCACACCAGGAAATGCCAGTTTGAAAGAATTCGACTTCATCAAAAAGTATTTTTACATATCAGAGGGATGGCAACAATTAGTTGCTTCTTATTCACAAAATGTAACTCAAAAAAGGAAAGAGCAAGAACGCTAGGTCTAATACGAAGAACAAGAGCAGAAAGTTCTCCCAAAAATGGGCCATGATGTTCCAAAACCAACAAACAAACCAGAGCCTCGGGCAAACAGCCCACATGGAGTTACCAACTTTTTAATAATTCCACAACAATTTGTAACCTACTTGGGTTTCAAACTCTGCTCCACAGCACCAACATTACCTCTTTTAGGGTCAAGCGAAGCCCGTCTCATCCCTGACATACCACCAAACCCACCAATCAGAGATCAATTACCATGTCAGCCCATTGCTTTTACTTTCAAAAGGCCAGCTTAAAAGACTTGGCTCTATCTGGAAGTCAGTACTAAATCGGCAAAATAAAGAATAGTTACGTTTCTTAAAATATGGAGGCATCTCAATCTTCTGAACCACTTTATGCATCATGTTAAAAGGGATAATTCACCCCAAAAAAATTAATGTTCTTTGATTATGTATTCACCCTTAAGTCTTTCCAAACCTGTTTGAGGAACACAAAAGAAGATATTTCGAAAAATGTCTTTTAAAAAAAAGTCAGTAGAGTGCAAATAATGTTGTTTTGGACCCCACTGACTTCTACTAAATGGGCAAAACTCTATTCAAAATACCCACTTTTGAGTTTGAGAAAGTAAATGATGACTGAATTTTCATTTTCGAGTGAACTCAAGTGGACTTTCATAGACAGGCAGGTCAAAGTGGGCTGTTCCTAGCTGAGACATGATACACACGATGGCTACAAGTGATTCATTAGCAGGTAGAGAACAAATCAGGTGGTGTACACAGCCCAGAAGGTACAACATGATCAAATTAAACCAATTAATCACCGTTTTAGAGACAGCAAAGGTTCTCTTCCATTATTCATAGCCTCCTGCTTAACCCAATGGGAAAACCACAGCACTTACAGAAGGGGGTGAACAGGAGTGATCGCTATTCGACATAGAACAGATGCTGAGTTTGTAAGGACAAATCATCAAATAATCAGGATAATGCAGTCGGTGTGGAACAAAAAAGTTGAACATCTAGGTCGTGTACCAGACACATCAATCCATAGGATCAACTTTAACAATGTGGAAAGAGCAGTGTATTGGATTTTTGGATGATGATTTGAACTATACAACTAGAGATGGTTTATGTCTTGTTCAGGTTCTCACAGACAGCTGTCAAGACCTTCAATCCATACAAAAGCCATGCATCTAAACCCTCACAGCAAGGGTCAAACACTGGGCTCCTCTCAGCAAGCTCTCTCCTGACCTCATTAAAATGATGCCTTCACAACAACCGTCCTCAATCTAAACATTCTTTATAAGCAAGCTCCAAAAAAGCCAAGAGAGGTGTTGGAGAAGCAATAACAACCAGCAAGAGTTCTCTATTCACCAAGACCGCAGAAGGAGAAATCAAGAGTGACCCCGTCTTTCAGGGAGGTGACCTTTCCCAGTGAGAGGCTGAGGGTGAGGGTCTGCCTAGTCAAACGCTATATTGAGAAGGACAAATACGTCTTCCTACTGCAAACAGCAACTCTCCTGCTGGAATTTTCCATCCTTTCCACACACATGGATCTCAGTGGCTCCACAAAACCAAACCGCAGGGTTTCAACACGCGTTCCAGGCTAAAAAGCATTTGCAAAATTAACTTTTAGACCTCTAGAACAACCAGATTTTTGAAAGAGATTATAGTTTTGTGCTTGCAAGGAAGCAATATATATATATATATATATATAAAATAACCAATGTTTTTAAAAAGATCTCACATCAAAAATATATAGTACGCTACGCTCCAACGGGAGTCAAGCCCGTATTCCTTACTAGTAACCATAGTGACAGTGACCAAAGTAAAATCAAAGATGGCAACGTGCATAAAACTGAAAGTCATATCACTTTCTGACACGACAAGAGTCCAATCGAGCCGCGAGTTCTTTTGTCAAATCTTCATTAACCAACAGCAGCTTTTAAAGTTTGGTGGAGAGCGGACTATTTGAATCGCGCGCAGAACACAAAACTGACGGGAGCGGCTACGGTGGAAAACTGACGGGATCTAAAACATTCAGATGACACGCAGCTCATTTCTCCATCACTGTAAGATACCGAAAACACATATGAAAACACGTAACACACGGTAGACACGCGTTTGTGCGCAAAGCGGCTCTCTCTCGCACTGTATGACGTGACAGACAACTAGTTGTCCAGTCCGGTTCCGTTCACACAGCGCGTGTGTTCCGAGAATGCGGTTGTGATTCCTGAAAATTTACAGGTGTGAGTTTGGTTACAGAATGCGGTTGTCACACCCGTAAATAACCGAACTGTGTGTGAACGTAACCGTATTAAGGACTCAAATACAGGACTGACAACCGTATTCTGCTGCTGTGTGAACGTGGCCTTATATAAAATGACAGTTTGTACCAGGGTTGGGCAAAACTCATTGGAAATGAAGAATTAGCTCCTTTCAATTGAATCAATTTGGCTGCAAGTTGAATTTGAATGACAGGAAGAAGTCCATCACAGGCAATGCATTCTGGGAAATGAAGTGTTGTTCCACCACAGTCCACAAAATTCGTTTAAAAAATATGAAGAAATGTATAAACTAAATTTCTATATGTGGCACTTAAATTATATTTACTTGTCCATAAAACCTTCAAACATCAGGGTTAAACATTTTTCAAACTTAAATCTTACTTTTCTAGTTAAAATTTGCTTGAATGCTGCACAACCTTGGTATTAAATTTCTGAAAAAACAGAGGTGTTAATTATAGGACCTAAAAACTCTGCATATAATAACCTAGAACACTCCCTAAGACTGTCCACATCATGAGTAGACACGCCCCTTACTGCTGATTGGCTACAAGTTTATTTTACTATTCGGCCCGAATCTGTTTTCTAAAGCATTTTTGAAAAATCGCTTACCCCACCTTTAAGTAAAGCTGTTTTAACTGCAAAAATCTGTGGAAAAGAAAGAATGCTTACAGCACACATAAAGAAATGTTCTAGTGGTTCAAGCTGTTTTAATGTCAGAAATCTGTGGACAACTCCTAAAAAAAAGATGAATTCAATAATCTCCCTGCAAAGCTTTATTATAGAATTTTTTCAAGCTGACAGTTTAACTCTCACTTGACTCAAATCTAACAATTCCAAGGCTCCACATTTAATAGGTTCAGTCGAGCATCTTTCCATCCAACCACAAACTGACACACTTCACAACTACATCTACAAGTACACATAGCATCAATCAGCCATAGGCGATCTAGAAGGTGAAAACTCCACAAACTGATAAGCAGCCAAGGGGAGAAACCAAACACTCTGTTGCCCACTGTCAGTCTCACTTAGACAAGAGCACAGATAGGACAGGATGAATGTGTTTGTCTTTGTGTTGGTTTCCTCTTCTCAACCAGCTGCAGGCAGCAAGAAAATGGCTTCGCGCATCATTCTCTCAAAGCGCCAGACCAAGAGAGTATGAGAGTGAGCGTAGAGATTCACAAATTTACCCTCGAGCCTTGTGAATGAGATCGGGCTGTTGATATCCCACTAGTAGCAGCAACGGGAGGGGGTCAGCTGGATGCGCTAAAATGTCATTCAATCATTCAGCCTGACATCGATGAGGATTAAGCTTGCTTTCAAGACCACAGACCCCCATCGCCTCACCCCAACCACACACACACAGCTAATGAGAGATGGAGATAGCTACAGATGTCTCCATTTGTGCCGTTTACCTGCTGTGCCAAAAGCAATTACGAAAGCATGACACTTGTGACCAGCCCCTGCCATTCTCAAAGTGGCATGAGAGATGGCAAACTGGTTTTCATCTGATAAACCTTTTACAGACTTCTATGATGCATTGGTGTTGGAATTTAACACAAGAACATTAGAACGTCTGTTGTACTTTGAGAGTTGCTGTACATTGGAAGACTGAAAAATCACTTACTGACATTACGTGCACAGAAATCAATGTTGCAAATTTTAAGTATCATTGACATGTGTCCTAAATGGAAATCTATATGTGCATGCATCACATTTATTTCAATGCAATGAAAAGCAGCATTTAGTGTATTCGTAATCGTAATGTAGTTTGATTCAAAGGTTTGCATAGCAATTATTTAATGCACCAAATCTTTCAAACTAAATTTTATTTGAATCAAGCACACTTTTTATATCAAGGCACCGTTTCAACTGAGCTGTCAATAAGATTACTAACAGCAAGTATATTTAGCTACTGAGAAACAGAAGTGTGAACAAAACAAGTCCGTAAGTGATGATTCTGATAAACCGTTGAGTGTCAAATCTAAACTAAAACCATAAAACCAAACAAGTGAAAGGTTCATTCTGTTAGACAAAACTTCACAAGGATTTTCCATCAAGCCTAAACAGAAAAACTACTTTGCAAATCCCTATAAAGCATTTTGTGAAAAGACTCTGAATATCCAACAAGTAGACTATCTTTGAAAGCGGATGTCTGGCTTAAGAAACTGTACGGCGTTAAAAACAAGTTCAATTTTTTAAAAACACATCTCAAGACTCCTGTATTCTCTTCCACTTCATCTATCCATTTCTGAATGCAAGAATGTATCCTGTATAACAGCCCTAAAGCTCTTTTTAATCCAAATTGAAATAAACTAGCTTTGTGCCACAAACGCATAGGCTAATTCGGTTTGACTTGACTTTTTTCCACTGATAAATCTACGAAACTCTATAAAGCATTGTGAATAGTCAGTTTACGAGCAGACTATCTTTAAGAGAGGACTTGTGGCTTGGCTTTAAAATCTGTGCGTCTGAAACCTCAGGGAAATGTGTTTCAAATAAACAAAAACTTATTTTCAGAGGGACGCCATGATTAGTAACTCGAAACTGGCCACATGTACAAAGCACCATTCAAGTCCTATCTAGAATACTTTAAAACACAGAAAAGAGAAAGACTCAACATATGCAATTTAGCTTTAAAAAAGCAATTGACTCTCAAACATCCCTACAACCATTATTTGGAACAATAAATACATCCGATTCCTATGCAAAAGGAGGAAAAAATTATTTTTATCTCCTTTTTTCAACATATGTCACCGTCTAAAGAAAATTATGTCAATTTCAGCCAAATAATGAACAAAAACAGCACAAATCTCTCCGGTCAAGACCTGTTTGGTGTGACTAAGGTGTCATTTTACAAATTCTCCTCAGAGCAATCTCAGTGGCAGCAGCTGAGGGAACTGATCTTCATTTGAGTCAGCCAGAAAATTCCCTTTCATCATTCCCAACAGTAAATGTTCCCCAATGTCTGAACCTGACCCTGTCATTACCATCAACAATCAATCATTAACCTCAGCTCTTCTTTTAGGTTCAGTCAAGAGTTTCCCCATCCCCTTGTTCTGGAACGGATGGATGGATGGATGAATGGATGAGGGGCAGTGGTGGCTTTCTACAAGTGCTCTTCTTTCCAATGCCTACTTACCAACAAAACCTCCAAATCTGTAATGGCTTATTCTCTCTCAAAAAAAATTAAGTTCACAATACACATGATAGTCAAAGCAACCTGGGGTGATCACCTAGTTATCAGTCACTAAATAGCAAGACAATGTATGACCCTTTGCAGAATTTAAACCTTCAAGCTTCTACCAACCCAGATGTAACCACTAAACCACAAAACATAACCACAGTAACTAGGCTGTGCAGGGCAGAATGGTAAACATCAGGGTAAGAATTAGGGTTGGTACAATGAGCTGGTAGAAACGGAAGATTAAATGGAAGATTAATAATTGCTGAACGTTATCGTTGGATTTGGCGATGCCGCGCTGCGCCCGTAAACGCGTCCACCGCAACGAACGAGAGAGACGGAACTTACCTTTATCCGCACCGCCGAACCGGAGAACGATGAGACTTGCGAAAAAAACAAGCAGCCGTGCCCCCCGCTCCGCCATCACTTTCTAAGGTAAAAAAAAAAAATACACAAAATAATCTCGGGGAAACGCACAAGTTATCCACTGTGTTTTCTGAGGTAAAGTTTTACCGACAAGGTGTTTTATACAAAAACGCTGAGCATCGTCCGCAACCGGCAAGATCTCGCGCTCCACCGGTGCCACAAAATAAACATTTAATTCTCCTGTAAGAGTCAAAGGCGAGAAGGCGAAGGTTCCGGGTGTTTTCTTGAACTTAAAACCCCGAAGAGGGCTTTTAAAGGAGGCATTAAGTCAATCCACAGCCGACCCACAAAGGCAGCGGCTGCAAATGGGTTCCGACGCGCTTCAGACCGACCGGCGTGTTTCTGGACGCGCGGAGAAAGACGCGTTCAACAGATTTAACGGAACCGCAGTGTAATATCCAACATAAGCACACGGCGTGTGGTGCTGGAGAGGATTGTAGTGGGCATTGGTCCGTGAAAAAGCAGGCGTGGATTCTCACAGGATTCGGGATTTTTTTTGGCCCGGGAAAGTCAAAAATCACAGCGTGTGGGTGCGTAATGCGCATGAGCACATCTGGATCCCGGTGTGTTGAGATGATTGCTAATTTAGGAATCACATTACTTTTGAACCACCGCATCTTAGTACATACTAATATATATATACACACACACACAAGCATAATTTCTGAAGCTACTGTGTTTTTGAGTAGCTAAATAAATTATTGCCACAGGATACAAGTTTTTCTACTTGATAAGTCAGTTGCAATGCTTATTTTAATCTTTAACTTTGAAATATGATTGTATGCAAATTATGATGTAGAACAAAACGTGAAAGGCTCTTCAAGTATTGTCCCAGACCTGATTTTACTCATAAATCAAAAGCCGCTATCAAAACCAAAAACCAATGGAAATTCCCGCGGGAAGCCATGGCGAATTAGGTTGCGAATTGACTTCATGACTAAAGAGCTCTATTTTGATCAGTTAAAAGGAGAAAACAAAGCAAAAACCTAAAAGTGCTTGGCAAGAGGCTGGTGGAAATGGATGTTGTGTATATGATTAGCTACTCATAGTGCCATCCACTGGTTTACATGCAGAACAGCACCTGAGGGCAAGCTAATGTAATCAACCATGACCAGTTTTTCATGTTAGACAGGCAGCAATAAAACAAAGTGTGCAGTAATGTCTTTAGATGTGTCCTCATTTTTGCTCACTCGTATAGTAAAATATGACATTGACCATGTAGTGAATAGTCAGTGAGAACGAGCGACACATTTCCAGACCACCATATTTGGAGATTGTCTAATTGACTTCACCATCAATTTTCTGTATTTATGTATAATTACATATAATGGTTGAAATGTGTCGATGTTCAATACAAAACTACATCCTTGGTATACTGCAGAGAGGTCACGTAATACATGTGATTACTGTAGGAGCTCAGGTGCCCTTGGGTCTTGAAATTCAGCGTTTAATCCAAGGGCACGGCGCACTTGCTTGTCTTCCCTGTGGGTGAACGGCTCATAAAGAATGTGTATGCTCACTAGGAACAAAGGGATACCTGTGTATGAGTCACACACACTGAATATGATTGAAGTGCAAAAAAGATGTCAGTCGTAATGAAGATAAAGTTTCTTTTGAATTCTGAATGACTACTGTACAACAAACTGACCAAAGCTGAGCTGGCCGTGGGTCATTTATCAAACTTCTCTGTGTTTTTGAAGAGGAAACAGAAGCTGTTCTTTCTCATCTTTTGAGGGCCGTATGTGGTGTAGATCTCCAGCGAGCCCTGACGATGCCAATTATTCAGCACTCTTTAGAAGTACGAGTGCTCACTTCACTCAGAATGGAGCCAGAATACGGCAGGGTGTTTTTTTGTTATTAGAATTCATTTGGCAATTTTGAATAATGACTGTAAAAAGACGGTTGCTGCGGCCTGAGGGGCAAGATAAACGTGGAAACACTTTTACATGGTTTAAGGTTGTTTGCTTCAAGTGCAGATGGGTTTATAATGGTTTGGGCAAAATTCAGAACTGAAGAGTTGGAACCCTTCAATTCATGCATGTGAACTGGAATGCACTTGATTCAGATGTTGTGAATTGGAATGACAGGAAGAGCAATTTCTTGCACCACAATTTATAACTATAAACTACAAAATTAAAGTAATAGTTCACCCGAAAATGAAAAATTGCTGAAAATGTACTCACTCTCAGGCCATCCAAGATGTAGATGAGTTTGTTTCTTCATCAGATTTGCAGAAATGTAGCATTACATCACTTGCTCACCAATGGATCCTCTGCAGTGAATGGGTGCCGTCGCTTTTGGCCAAAAGACGAATCCATAATAACGCTTCCTCCAGTGAAAAAGTCTATCCCCTGTTGTCCGGACTGTTTTCGCTTGTAAATGTTGCTTGATCTGTGCATATTTCTCTCCCGATTCAGACAAGATGACTTTTTCACGTGAAGAAAGCAATATTATGGGTAGAGGACTTGTTTGAAATTAAAAGCATCTTAATGAAGGAATTAATCTTTTGGCGTCACAAGATGTTAATTGATGGACTGGAGTGGTGTGGATAACTTCTGGATTATTGTGATGTTTTTATCAGCTGTTTGGACTTTCATTTTGACGGCACCCATTCACTCCAATGGTGAGCAAGTGATTTAATGCTTAATTTCTCCAAATCTGTTCTGATGAAGAAACAAACTCATCTGCATCTTGGATGGCCTGAGGATGAGTACATTTTTAGCAGTTTTTTATTTTTAGATGAACTAAAAGGTCAATGAAGAAACTTGTGCCAACCTTCCTGAGACTGACAGAGAAAGGTATATCTATGTCACCGTTGATTCTGAGGAATTCTAGAGTCTCTTTAAAGCCCTTAAAATGACACTGAACAGCTTTCAATTTGGAGACTAGGAAGAAGAAACAGCTTGCCTCTGCAGTGTATAAATGGCTCCAGAAATCTGACAGATGGAGAACTGACATTGAGAACGAGTTTATTTGCTGTCAGGGCTGAAAGCAGGATGAGATGTCATTTGACGACAGACTCTGCACAGGATGATGTTCACATTAAGTGAACCAAAGCGGCACTAGAAGATGAAGGCAATATTTGGGATGGAATGTTAATGTATTGCTGCACAGTATGTACTGCATAATATTTATTAATGTAGTACGCACTATGCTTACTAACGCTATTACTTAAAAAAAAAAAATTTAATCCAATGAAAATGTCTTAACTTTTAGTGGTTAGTGCATTGCTTTGTAGGTATACAGTATTACATGCATGTTTTGCATATGCATTTTGCATATCTGAATACAAACTGTAAAACTATGAGAATGCCATTTCAAACCCTCGTTCTTCGTCCTCCTGCACTCTCTCTCTCTCTCTCTCCTCTCACGGGAATAAATCTCACTCTGGCCAAACTCCTGGGATTATCTAGGATTACTGCACTGTAAGAAAACATCACCAGATTTAATGTGATCAGGGTAAGACCGGCAAAACCTATTACTTGGAGACAGATCATGCTGTTTGAGTCAAGATCTCTCACACATATGTGTCCAGTTCTTAGAACCGATCTAAAAGTTCACTGTTCATGTGTATTTTCTCACTAAGCGTTTTTATATTCGACACTCAGCTTCAATCAGTCATTAAACGTGTAATGAGAGGTACAGGGAGGGGGCGTCTGTCTTTTCTGTATTAAGTTAGGGACTAAATTAAATAACGTGAAGGAGCTGATTAAATTTGCAATGTCTGCTGTCTCCTGTCATTAATTATACAGAGTGTGAATTTGGCACGGTGCAGTCAGCCCTGATGCGGTCGCCGCAGTTCACCCGTCACCGAGACAGCACGCCTCCGCCCTCCGGTCATGTCCCTGGAAAACTCAGCCGAGGGGGCAGAGAAACAGAGGCGGGACACTGGGGCTGTCAATCAAATTGACCCAGAGGACGCACAGACACGATCACCTCGCTGCATGTAGGACAGTTGTCACCCAAAGTGATTGGATTGTTTCCCAAATGTTCTCATTCTAAAAAGGTTTAAATGTGTTGTAACAAATCTATGTTGTTCAGCGCAGACACGTTTATTCAAAGCAACTTGTGATGCACTGCAGCAAACTGGGGTTATAGGGTTCACCCAAAAAATATAAATCATGTCAACCCATATGACTTTCATTATTTCAATTTGTGTCACATTTACACTACCGAGGATAAGATTTTGTAAAAATTTTTTTTAAAAGAAGTAAATTAGGATGCATTTATATGATCAAAAATGTGACACTGGCTGTGAAAACCCAGCTAAAGCCATTTTTTTGTGATGTACTGTTTTTTTACATAAAATCATCCTCATAAGGTAAAGAACATTGTGTAGAAATGTAACCTTGATTTCTTTAATATTGACTGAGTAAGGCCATGTCAAAGATTGAAATCACAGTGAAATTAATGAAATAAAATTTTAATGCTTGTTATCTCATCATTAGATTCTGAGACTTTAGCCTGGATTTCACAGACGGGGTCACAAATACACTAAAACAGTTATATTGTGAAATATTTTTTAACATTTAAAACAGTACATAAAATCATCCTCATAAGGTAAAGAACATTGTGTAGAAATGTAACCTTGATTTCTTTAATACTGACTGAGTAAGGCCATGTCAAAGATTGAAATCACAGTGAAATTAATGAAATAAAATTTTAATGCTTGTTATCTCATCATTAGATTCTGATGAGACTTTAGCCTGGATTTCACAGACGGGGTCACAAATACACTAAAACAGTTATATTGTGAAATATTTTTTAACATTTAAAACAGTTGTTTTCTATTTGAATATATTTAAAAATGTAATTTATTCCTGTGATGTAAAGCTGAATTTTCAACATAATTGCTCCAGTCTTCAGTGTCACATGATCCTTCAGAAATCATTCTAATATGCTGATTTGCAAGAATCATTCTGATTATTATAAATGATGAAAACAGTTGTGCTGCTTCATATTTTTGTGGAAATCATGATTTCAGAATTCCTTGATGAACAGTAAGTTTTTAAAAAAATCAGCATTTATTTAAAATAGAAATATTTTCTAACATTGTCTTAACTTTCATTTTTAATCAAATTAATGCTGACTAAATTATTAATTTCTTTTAAAAAATAAAATAAAAATCTTACTGACCTCAAACTTGTAATCGCTTCAAATATGTGATGAATGCCATTGGTTCCCGCATGTCCCCGTGTGAAACAAAAACATTAAAGCAAACAAATAAGCTACATGAGTCATATTAAATCAGTGAGTATTGTCATGTAAGTCTTGGTGACACCAAAAAGTATATCTGGCTGACATGTATCTGCACTTCTACTGGTTGCAGGTAATCCACTAAGAATGTTCATCTTTTTCAAGCTGGTTTGAGGGCTGTAACGCAGAAATGATTTCAAAGACAGGAAGTTGTTGTATTGAGGTCAAACCAACTTAAAAGACAGCAAACATCCCGCTCTCTCAAGCCACAGAGGACGCAGCGGGGACGAACTGCAGAATGGTAAGAAAAAACAGGCCTAAATCTTCACACAAAAACAGCAACTTCAGAGGGGGACAAGCACAGAAAACCCACAATATTCCACAACCAGCGATGCAGCCCTGCTTTCACATAAAAAAAGGCTCACTCGCTACCCTCCTATCAGCTACAGCAAGACGCTGTGAAGTCAGGGATGAGCTGGGTTCACGCTGCGCTCCTGCACTTCTCCAAGCACTCTGAACTCCCCCTTACAGGGCTGAAGGATTGTTCACACTTCTCTTTTTGGAAATGCTGACATTCAGTCATAAAGTAGGCCACTCGTTTTTGGCATTGCAGCATGCCTATGAAATACATTTAAAGTCAACATGGACTCAGTATGGCTCTATTTACTCTCTTAATACACATTCCCAATCTCATTGTACACGATTTATTGAAGCTAAATGTAAAAGTTTGTCTTAGTAATCTTTCTTCAAAACGATTTTCCTTTTCGGCTGTTACCACAGGCCACGCAGATGATTAGTTAAAGTCAACAAATAGCCAAATAGCTTCGCTTTTAGTAATGAATCCTTTCAAAAAGCTGACCAATACTTTGCAATAATTTGATTGGTTCTCACCAAAATCGCTTAAATGCATTGTAAAATTCACATCTCGTTTTTGGCATAGTAGCATGAAAACTTGAACTCAGAATGTTCCTATTTACTTTATTAATTCACGTTCCTGATTTCAGTGTGCATGAATAATCAAGGCTGCTATTGCAAATGAAAAAAGTTGTCTTGTAATCTTTCTTAGAAACAGCTTTCATTTTTGGCTTTTACCACAGACCATGCAGACGATTAGTTAACCAATAGCTAAATAGAGTGCTGCTAAACCCTGGAAATGAGTTTGCACTTCTGATTCCATTGTCTTCAAGTCAGGGATTTTTTTTGAATGGTGTTTTGGATAAATACAAGGGCATAGAATTAAGTAGGGATACTCGGGCCATGTCCCTACCAATATCCAGCGACTACTAAATTGTTCCTAGCAATGATTTTGATTAAACAATTAAATACATGTGTATGTAACCACTGTTGTTGTAATTTTGGCCACATCTGAAATTGTATCTGAAGCCATTGATATTACCTGAGAAGTTAAAGTAAATATGCTAGAAAACCGGCATGCACTTTCAAGGATGCACATTTAATACATGAGCGGAGTAAGAACATTTAAGGTAGAAGTGTTTAAAACATACGTGCACAGTTCAGATGAATGATTTAACTTTATGTTGTTATGTTGTTTTGTGTTCATCTGCTTCTCCCATTTGCTCATTTTACATTGACTATCACTCTATACAGACGAATGCAATCAGATACAACAATAATTAATTTCTCAAACATTTATTACAATATATACTGATAAATTGAACATTTATTTCAATGGTATGACTGGATGCTTTCAACTGATTTCCTATTGCAGTGGCAAAACGATTTAAAATATAGTGAATTAATCAGAATGCACAATTTTTCCATCTGACATGTATTTTGAGGTGCAGCTCGTCATTTTAATGCAGTGTTTCATTAGTTAGCAGTAAACCGGTTACTTCACCATATGTTTGTAGATTTAAGTGTTGGATGTTCTTTTTGGAATGGAAATATGGATGTTTTACTTGTAAACAGGATAGCTTTTTCATTTATGTCAGTTAATGTCATAAAACTAGCGAGCTAAGCCAGTAGTAGTACTGACAATGTCGTCAAAAAACATGGCTGAAGACGCGAAAGCGGAGGAACAGACAAACCGAATCGAGTGAGTGAGTTATTTACTGGAACCACTCCGATTGATTCAAACTCGTGACTTCGATCATTCAGTTCAAGCGATTCACTAGCAAAAACCAGATCAAAAGAGCCATTCATATTTGAATTTTGACATCGCATGTAATGATTTTAAAAAGCACGTATAGTGATGGGTGAAACGGAGCTTTTCGAAACCCCGAATCTCAGTTAACCATTTCGTTGTAAAATTTCAAAGCTCTCTAATTGGATCTTGTATCACGAAATCATTTGATTTAGATCGGGACTTCGGAGTGGAGTCACGAATCGTTTTGCAAATTGAACGATTCGTGATCTGCGCTCCGAGTCTTGATCTGAAATGATGGTTCGCAAATCATTATTCACATCGGGACTTCGGAGCGTGGATCGTGAATCATTTGATTTAGATGGGAACTTTGGAGCGGGTTAGCAAATCTTTTGATTCAGATCGGAACTTCAGAGCGCGTATCATGAACCATATGATTCAGATCAGGATCGGTGCAGCAGTGCATGTTTTTTTCACTTTCAGAAGACACATGATGAACGTACAGATTTGATTTTCACTGCTTTAGGATTAACAGAACTTTGGATAGTTTCCATGTACTTGTCTAGATCAACTTTGAATGAAGAAAAAGAGAGGTTTAGAGCCAGATTTTTTGTTTATGTATATGAAATTTAGCTAGCAGGAAACACAAATTAAGTAAATTATATATATCTCAGTCAAATAATCTAAAGAAAACTATAGTTTCCAAAGTCGGATATCGCTTGTTATGATTTTCAAGGGAGCAGAATTTAGTAGAGATGTCCCTAACAATATCTAGTGACTACTAAATTGCCCCTAGCAAAAATTTTGATCAAACAATTAAATGTCTGTCATGCAAAAGTTGCTAATAAATGGCTAAATGGGACTACAGAGGTTTTCAAGTTAAAACACCTTAAAGGCATCATATGACCCCTTTAATGATGGATTTGTTTTTTATTACAGACAAGCAGTTTTTCACTTCACCAGATGTTAATTGTTGGACTGGAGTGGTGTGGATTATTTGTGTATTATTGTGATGTTTTTTATCAGCTCATTCTCCATTCTGACGGCACCCATTCACTGCAGAGGATCCATTGGTGAGCAAGTAATGTAATGCTACATTTTACGAAATCTGTTCTGATGAAGAAACAAACTCGTCTACATATTGGATGACCTAAGGATGAGTAAATTTTGTGCAAATTTTCACTTTTGGGTTAACTTTAACTTTAATCAAAGACTACAGAATACTCAAGACGTGTCACTTGTATAGTTTTGAATGGGGGAAAATGCAACACTCAATATGGCCGCTCTATTGAACGAAGCCCCGCCTTCTGAGTAAAAGAGCCAATCGCTAATCAGTAAAGTCATTGCTTCACTGCAGATGCCGTTAGAAGTCCCGGTTGCTATAGAAAGAGACGTGCGGTTAGACATGCGCACTGGCTGCTGAAAAATAAGCTGTTTTAATGCTATTTGAGCAAAATAAACAACATTTATGATACAGTTGTTGTTAGATTTCATTGGTGATTTCAAATATGAAATTTAACCGTAAGCTTGGCAAACAGTTTTGGAGAGTTTGAGGTTTCCCCATTCAAAGACATAGGATCTGCACTTGCATGCCGGAGAGGCGTTTCAAAAAGATGGCCGCCGAGAGACATGACTTGCCTTAAAGGGACTTTGCTTTAATGAAGGTGATGTTGAAGTCATGTGACCGTGGTGTAGTTCATTTATATATATTCTGTCGATTATATTTAGAATTAGTTGCAATTATTTGTGAAGATTATCATGATGAACAAAACATGTAAGATTCGTAAACTTTTGTTGGGCACAGAGCTCTTTTTCTGCAATAATCCAAAAGCCAATGGGTTTTGTCAAGGGAAAGGGGTGAAAAATACTCGATCTCTGCAGCACTCTAACGCAGACTTTCTAAAATCTTGCAAGTACTTTTTAATGATTTGACCGTTTCCAACCACAATAACTTAAGCACATCTTAAAAATCACATCATAATTACGATTTCCGAAATCATAAGTAGGGACTTCCAAGGAGGGCTTGAAGGAATGATCAAGAATTATTGATTTCTGTAAGTTTTTTTTTGTAGTTTAAATCTTAATGAGAAGGAAAAAGAAAAAAGAGAATGAAACAAATAAAGCGAGAGGGAAGGACCCGGGGAGAGCAGACTGTGTAATTTAGCAGCATGTATATTTCAGCGTTTGTGTTTGTGCGTGTCTCGGCACGCCACACAAGAGTCTCTGTCCTTAAGACGCGGCGGGGGGCACAAAGCTGATGAGGGTTGTTTGTGAAACGACGGGCATTTAAAATGCCAGCACACATACTAGACATGAGCAGACTGGCATTAAAGACCACTGCGGCGCTCTGGCACGCTCTTCAGAAGATTTCTTTTAATTGGCCTTCAGAGATGCCCGGATTACCCGTGAATTCAGTCTGTGCGACTGTGTTCAGCACTGATAAAAAGAGTTAAAAGAGGTTTAGCTTGGTCAAAACTATACACTTGAAATCGGATTTGGTTCTCTTTTCAATGGGCGTGTTACAAATAAACATGCTAATGTTGAAAATAAACACATTTTACTTTGGTGTTGATATGATAATTAACCTGTGCCTAACTTGGTAAACCTGTCAATTTGTGGGACACAGAGATCACGACGCGCACTAATTGGACTCGAAACATCATAATTGCCTCTTTAGCTGTCGACATAATAGCTGCACATTAGCGAGTTCAAATTCACATGTGCTAGACTGTTGCACTGCATCAAATGACTTTAGCAGCACCAACAGGAAATTGTATAAAGAAACAACACTAAATAGCAGCAGATTAAAGTTCTTTGGTTCATAGCAGAACCCTTTCTGCTGCTGAATAGAGCCCTGCTTTTTAAACTCCATTTAAAAAGAGCCTAGTGCGTTAGTTTTTCCAAAAACACGTTACAATAAGGTCCTATTTGTTAACGTAAGCTAAAATGAACTACAAATATAATTGTTCATTGTTTGTTCATGTTACTTTGAGAATTGTATGCATTATACACTGCGGCAAATTCTGTACACCCTGCAGAATGTGAATTTTTAGCTGCAAAAACCAAAAAATATAATAATATCTTACATGTTTACTTTCAGCAGATCCCATTTTGTGTTCAGATTTTCAACAGTTATATGGTCAGTTATGCAGGAACACTCACTATGACCAACTATACAGCCACCTAGTAAAATTCGATTTTAATAAAAGCACACTGGTGCAGAACGACATGGGATGAGAACAATACAATGTTATGATCGAACTATTCTATTCCTTTAATAACAAATATATCATCCCCATAATGTTTTTCTTCATTAACAGCACAATGGATTATAAATAAGTACACGAAGGGCTCCGCGTTCAGGCCGACGGTGCTTGTGTTTTACAGGTCCCTGTGTGGCTGTTAATCAAGCGCTGCGAGAGCCGAGGGGTAGTTTGAGGAATTGCCCCTCACAGACCCCTGGTGGGGTGTTAATGAGCGGACCACTTGAGCTCAGCGGGGTCTTGCTGCTCTGGTAGCCTGTTAGTGGGATTGTGGTAAATTTGAGGCAGTGGTGGGCAGATTGTGTCCTTACGCTAACCCTTGCTGCTGGCTAAAAACTACAATTACCCTTACAGTCGTTCCTGCAAGAGATTCTAAATGTGTTTGCCCTCAAGCTGGAAACACATTCTCCTGTTTTACTTTTTTTTCTTTGGTTATGTTCAGAATGGTATACTATATACTACTCATACTAATTTGTGCAGGGTGCAGTATGATAAAACACTATGACAAGGTAATGTTTAATTTATTAAATTATAGACATTTATTTATTACATTTTATATTATCATCTCACACATGGATCGGCATTTTCTATAATGTCTAAATTCTAAATCAAAATACATATCTGATATGACTTAATATATAATTAGCATAAAACAAACAATATCATTCATATTCTCAAGGATTAAAGATTAAATGGAAAAAAAATTAAAATGATTGCACAACCATCAATTAGGTGGCGATATGCACTAAGCATGTAAACGACCATTGAACAAAAGAAGAAGAAAGAAACAGCATGGCGCGCTTTTTCTTAGCGTCCGTTTCCATAGTGACTCGTCGATTCGTGGCTCTGTTGAGATTGTCTTGAGTCTTAAAACCAGGAACATACTCTGAGTTGAATGAACTTACTCCCGGACGCGTTTTTGGAACCACATACCTCGAGTAAGCAAGGTTTGGGGTTAATCAACCGAAAGTTCAGGGTTTAGCTGACGGTAAGTTAACCGTGCTTTCTGGTATACGCCCCAGATGTTGCTCATCTGTAATTATCTTGTCATCCTTCTGGACTCTTCTGGTATTACGTCAGTGGACACCTGTAGCTCTGTGATTAAGCAAGCACAGGGTAATCATGAGCTCAAAGAGCTGCTTCCATATGCAGAGATTCCCTGCAGTTCCTCAGAATATCCAACACGCACTAACTGTCAACAGAACATATGTGACCGTTTATGTTTGTGATCTATTTAATTAGCATGCATGCTAATGTTGTCAGATAGTCACCAAAGTTTAATACTTAGGGGTTTGTTTATATTTCTGACATCTCCTGACCTGATTTTTTTGTCGAAAGACGAGAGCTTCTCATCACTCACACCTTTGGCTCTGACAGGTCTTGTTTTACAGAACTTAATACTCCTCGGAGGAGAAGAGATCTTTTGGCGGACATCATGTGCTGACTCACTCCTCTGTTCTCACTGGGAAGATTAAAGGTGTGTGTGTCTTCACCAGGCAAGCACAAATTTCCCTTAATGTTTCTCCCATCAGTCCTTTATGGGTCTAATCTCTTTCAGGTTCCATCCCGCCTGCGCTATTGATCCTCTCAGTGCTGCCGACAGAAACTACACGCAGCTGTTTGATCTGAGACAGACAGATGTGCTCGAGACTAAAAGTGATGGAGGATTCTTGCCCACGGAGAGGTTTGAGGGCTATGGATCACTTTGTTACTTTCATAGCTTACCTTGGGCAAGTTATTTGATAATAAACAAGATGGCAGACATGACATGAGAAGTGAGACTTTTGGCATAGTTGGACATAAAAGGCATTAAAGGGGTCATAACATACATTTTTTATCATTCCATTTTTTCCCTAAAGTCCACTCATAATGTAAGTCGAGGTTTTTGGCACCAAAAACAGTTGTATTTAAAATTTTCATGACCATTTCACCTCTCTTTGAACCTTTTCAGGGGTTTTTTTGTCACTGTGTTTTGTACAGTGTGGTCCAAATGTCTGAGACCAACAGTGAAATGCTTCATTTTTTTATTATTGTCTAATTTAACAATAAATAAATAGGAATTTTCATTACAAATTATATCATGAACATAATTTATTTGACTATTTATTATTTGACTATTTTTGTCTCGTTTTGCTTTAATGACAGTAACACTTGAGCTGACATTTCAAAACACTGAATTAGATGGGGAATAAATCTTAAATGGGAATAACACTTAAAGGGGTCATGATGCGATTTCAAGTTTTCCTTTCTCTTTGGAGTGTTACAAGCTGATTGTGCATAGATAAGATCCCTGAAGTTGCAAGGCGTCGATGGGTGGTTTCATGATTGTGACATCAACACCATAAATTCAGAATGAGACGTGTTTGCAGCTTAGAATTAAAGCTCTTTTTGGACTGAGGAGTACGTTTTGAGTTCTAAAAGTTGCAGTAGCTGTCCACTTTAATTTAACGTAAAAGCATAAGCAGCCATTTGTAACTTTAATACACCAGTGTTTTGAGGCTTTCAGTGTCATTCGCTTCCAGTTATTTTTCATGTAAAAAACAATCTGTTATGCTGCTTGATATTGCAAACTGGCATTTGTTATCATATTGTTTTAATGTATTATCATAGTCATAAACACACTGGTTTGTACCGTTTTCAGCATTTTGTTATCCTTCTCTACAGTATAGAAGCTTATTCTTGCACATTCAAAGTCAGTCTCGCACATTCAAAGAAAACAGCTTGCATCCGCATTTTGTAAAAAAAAAATCTATTTGATTTTGCATTTTCTTCTGTTAGATTTTATCATGTACGTTTCTGCACTGCATGTCTTAACATCCTCTTTACATGAAGACCTTGATCTAACAGCCAAATAGCACGTTGGCAAAAAGCAGTTAGTCACATCAAAAAGACAATTAGATGCTCTACAGGCAGTAAAACCTTTAATAGCCATAATTAACCATTAACCTTCATTGAATATGAATCTAATGGAGCCCATTCACAAAGGCATTTAAAGGGTTAAAGCCAGTAAATGCACTCATCATTTGGTGAGCTCGCTCCTTATTCACTGAGATTCTCTGAAAAGCTCCTAATGGTGGGCCAGTAGACATTTTCATTACTTTTCATGGCCCGTGCCAGTCAGTCTGAGGTCCATTATGTCTGCAGAACGACTCACCGAGGGTAAATTTGCCCTGCGTAGGTCGAAACGTTTCTGAGGTGTCAAGTGGACAATAAAAGGGGAGGGAATATGAAATTTGGGCCAAACGGGCTGTAATCGGCTCTTGAAAGGACTGAGAAAGGTTGAAAGGTGCCGATGGTGAGACGCGTGACCTGCTGCTGAATTCAAAAACTTGAGTTTTAAATTCCTTTCCCATGAGAAGAAAGTGTGTAAGGTTGATAGTCGTCACATAGCGAGCCGGACGAGTATGCGCATCTGCAAGCTTATCTCCTTATGTATATTCAAATAACATTGTGTTTTCAATCTACTATTGTCATTTCAAAATAATTATAACGGCCATTTTGCACATCAGGCATATGCAAAAACAATCACAGTATGCTGCCTTATAACCAACCCGATCACATTATTATTCATAGGTATTTGTACGCAAAGTGTGGTTCTAGCAAACATACAATTTTTTTTTTTTTTTTTTACATCTGAATAAACACTGATGCATATGATATCAGACCGTTTTTGTAAACCCTTTGACTTGTAACTTTAGAATAGAATACTTAGAAAGCAAGTGCATGTGACTATATACTGTATATATATATAATTTTTATTATTATATTTATTATTTAATATTATATTAATAATATGTTTTTATTATTTAATATTAATTACATTTTTAAAACTTTGATTAAAAAATTTCTTAAATGTAGCAGTCTGATCAAATGATGATTAAACAAAAAAAAATGGTAAAAATCATCATTAGTATAACTATCAGTTCATTGATCAAACTGAAAATGAAAGGTCAAATTAAATGCATTGCATTGGGAAAAGCACATTTTGGCACATATAGTAGAGATCCGGGTATGCATACTTTGCAAATTAGCATGCTATTCTGTCCACTGTTAAAAAATATGTGTACACTTTAACGTATGAATACCTACAAATCATCCTAATGCAATTTATGCAACTTACAACATATTGTGTGTAACTCCGAGACACTCATGAAACACAAGTCCCCTCAGCAGCTGCAGACGTGTTTATTTTAGACTTTTGTTTGATTGTGCTTTTTGTTCCCTGGGAGGGTATAATTTGGTGCATGAGCGCCTGAGGGGGTGAAGAATACCCCTGCATAATTAAAACGATACAAACGGAGGGAGAGTATTGATTAATTCATGATGAAGTTTCAGAGAGATCAGATTAAACAGCGTTTGATCATAAAGAATTGGCTGTTAAAGATGCAGCACTAATCCATCTGCTACAGCAACTAACTCCACATATGCTAAATTATGAACACTTCACTGACATCTGAAGTGGTGTGGAATTAGTTGATTGTGTTGTACAGTTGTCAAGGTGCTTTATTCTGAAAGAGATCTGTTATGAAAGATAATCCAATAAGCTGTATGTTTTCATGTTTAAATGCTGGTTAAAGGGGTCATATGATGCGATTTCATTTTTTCCTTTCTCTTTAGAGTGTTACAAGCTCTTGGTGCATAAAGAAGATCTGTAAAGTTGCAAAGACTAAAGTCTCAAATCCAAAGAGATATTCTTTATAAAAGTTAAGAGTTAGCCACACCTACCTAAAACGGCTCGTTTGAACACGCCCCCACATATCTACCTCACTATGTGGGAAGATTTGCATAACACCGCGTGATGAGTCAGAATTAGATGCTTAAACAACCTTCAGAAAATATGCATTGGTACATTTTTTAAAGGAATAGTTCACTAACAAAATCATGAGAATTGTCATGCAGATCTTTTACATACAACAATGTTCATACTGACCTACTTGTATACTTTTATGGAGGTTTCATGATGTTTTCTATTTCTAGGGCTTGTCAGGTATAGTCAGTGTGAGCAATGAAGCTGAGTGAAGATTCTTTAAAAAGATCTCTTTTGAGTCACACAAAAGAAGTCAATGCACGCTGGGAATGACAGAAGAGTATGAGAGAATGCTCATTTTTGGGTGGAATATTCCTTTAAATACATTAACATCTGAAATCTGTCCAGGACTGATATGGAAACAAGTTCAAATCAAATTTGGACCAATAATCTCATCATTCCATGTAGTTATCCTTCAAATGAGCCATAATGGTGTAATAATGATGTTAGGTTGTGGACGTTTCACACAATTCTAGAACAGCTTTGAGAGTAATTAAACATCAGATAGATTGCGATATGTGCGCTGTCAGCTTTGGCCCTCTGTAGCTCAGCTCCACACATGCTCTTGATAAATAGCAGAGATTCTGGCCCAGTTTGATGTCATGATAGTTTATATGCAGAGTTTGCCATAAATCACCACGTTTGCCACTACGATAGAGAGGCAAGGAGGAAACGGCATTTGCATGCCGTCATACTTTGCAACTAATATCAACCTCACACTTGCTCCTGTATAAAATGTTTCTGTACATTTTAAAAGTTTTAATGACATTTTAATGTCACAATTCCTCAGATAGACCCCTTTTTAAAGGGGTCATATGATGCGATTTCAATTTTTCCTTTCTCTTTGAAGTGTTACAAGCTCTTGGTGCATAAAGAAGATCTGTAAAGTTGCAAAGACTAAAGTCTCAAATCCAAAGAGATATTCTTTATAAAAGTTAAGAGTCAACCACACCTACTTAAAACGGCTCGTTCTAACACGCCCCCACATGTCTACGTCACTATGTGGGAAGATTTGCATAACGCCGCCCAAATGTTCACGCAAAGAAAGAAGGCGTAACTTTTATTCTCGCTGTAGTATTGTTGTTACCGCCGCCGCCATGTCGTGAAGACGCTGTGTGCTTCGTTGTGAAAGAGAAACTACTTTGTTTGGTCTTCCAAAAGAGGACGATATCCGCTTCGTCATGCCTAGAGCTGATCCGTGCTGGTCGCTGAGGAAATACATCAACTTCGCGCTGTGGATCGCCGGATCGGCTTTCACCGTGGACGAAGCGGAGTCCAGCCCGGGGTCGTCACATGTGGTTGCCGCAAGCCCGCCGGCCGCTCTTTCATTGAATCCGCCGGCCGCGCCGTTCTCAAGGCCGCCCACCTCTGCTCACTCTAGGCCTCCGTGTGTGACGCTGTTTCGTTGTGAAAGCGAAACTACTTTGTTTGGTCTTCCAAAAGAGGACACGACTAGAAATCAGTGGTTAAGTTGTATTTACAACACTGTTCCAGAACACTTCAACCCAAATATCCAGATGTGTGCAGCACATTTTATGGAGGACTGTTTACTGATCCTGGAAGAGTAACGTTAGACTAAAATGCCGGCAGTTCTGACTGATGAGCTTTGTAAAAATTTACACGTTTCAGAAAGGTGGGACATTAATAAACAATAATGTACAGTATGTGGAAAATAATGTTTTTTTTTAACCTTAAACCGCATAAACACATTTCATTACACCAAATACACAAAATAATGTTATTTTTAGCAACATCATATGACCCCTTTAAATTTGTAAATATTTTCATTACGTAATTTCATTGAATAGAATAAAATACTTGTAAAAATCTATTATTTTTTCAATTGATCTATTAATTTATATTTTTACACTATTTTTGTCTAAACTGTTCACAGATCCAGTACGCTCCTGCAGCCCCTATAGTGACCTCAAAAAAAAAGTACAGTCACTCTAGAATGACTAGTAACCTGTATTTGTTACTGTAGCTAGTGTTTTGAAAGTGTTTTCATCTGTTGTGGTCGTTCCAGAATTTTTCTGACTGTATTTTGTGCAGTTATTCTAGTATGTTTCCAAATGAATTTACCATTGCTGTTCTCAAATGTTTCCATCTGTATTTGTTACTGCAGCTCTAGAATGTCTCTGCTTGTACTTGTTACAATCTAGAATGTTTCCACCTGTATTTCTTACAACCACTCAAGAATCTTTCTCGCTGTTTTTGTTCCAGCTATTCTAGAATGTTTCTGACTGTATTTTTCATGGTTTTTCTCATGATTCTGTCTGTTTTGTTAATGCAGCTCTGAAATATCTTTTGTCTTTTTTGTTAATTTTGTTCCAGAATGTTTCCGCATGTATTTGTTACAGCAGTTTTCAAATATTTCCGTCTGTATTCATACCTGTTGTTCTCAAATGAAGAATGTTTTCCTTCCGTGTCTGTTTCTGATATTTTCACATCTGTCAGACTGTCGCTAATGCTGGAGCTGTCGGAGTGTTTGCCATCAGCGGACCCCACATCCTGGCTCCGGGGCGTCAAGAGGTTTGAAGAGGTGAAAGCACTCTGCATGGAAATGGATGTCACGATCAGCCCAATGTGATGGAATATGAAAATGTATTTTGTGAATGTATTGGATTCAGTAGAGCGCCTGGGGGAACGCCCCAGTCCCAGATGAACGGGAGAAAGAAACAGCCGTCAACAGAAAAGATAAAAAAGCAATCTTGTGCACCTATAACCTTTAAGAGATATTTCTCTCTCTCTGAGAGTTGCTTTAAGCAATCACCTGTATGGAACGAGTCAAGGAACCAATATACGCGAGGATATGTGTGAATCTGTGAAGGTGAATTAAAGATTCACACACAGAAGCCAAGCAAGAGTCTGACTACGTCTCACTGCCAAAGCTTTTATAAGCATCTGGCAGCTGTGTAGGATAAAGAAGTAAAAAATCTGTTCAAATACACACACATATAATTCTCTCATATCACCGATGGGTATTTGTTGAGATCAAGGAGAAACGGAATGAAAATTAAGTAACAGAAGCCAAAGAAGTTGGGTTTCATTTATGCGCAGAACATTTGCTTGTGATTTTTTTGAAGGCTAGCCCAGGTGAAAAAGAAATATATTTAAATTGTGCTTTTTCAGACATACTTACTATATTTAAATTATACTATACTAAGTGCATATTTCTGTGGAAAGGAAAAAAAGATAATCTTTAAAGAGTGTTTTCTACGCAAGGACAGTTCATAGTGACCACCATGACTGTCAAGTTCCCAAAAAACACCATTAAAGTATCATAAAAGTAGTTCATACAACTTGTGTTCTATTATACAAGCCTTCTGAGATTATACGAAAGCTTTGTGTGAGGAGCTGCATGAGGGTGAATACATAATGACAGAATTTTCATTTCTGGGTGAAATGTTCCTTTAAGAAAAGATCTATGTGAGACTCAATAGATGTATTTAGGACATCTCCTGTAATCCTCTCGAAGAGAATAACCTTTCAAAGCACACCACACGAGGCATAACCTTATCGAGACCTTCCATTTACAGCTGGCTGAATGTGATTTTAATCTGTCTCTCACCAGGTCAAGACTCGAAGGGTTTAACTTATTAAACCAAACAACCTGCAATCAGAGAAGCCTCATTGTACATTCTGTTTGAATGTGAGCCAAGCAGAAAGCAATCTGGGCCTCACGACTGCTTTAAACAAACTAATCTGCTATTGTACAGGCCACAATTTCAAACATAATCCAAGACTATCCTTAAAGACCAAAGGGGAAAGTTGACATATTTCCTATTAAAACAGTCAATTTAAGTCATAGCCATGAGTCATGATTTGCTACTTGCTATTATTTATTATTTGTGACCCTGGACCACAAAACCAGTCTTAAGGCGCTGGGGTATATTTGTAGCAATAGCCAAAAATACATTGTATGGGTCAAAATTATTGATTTTTCTTTTATGCCAAAAATCATTAGGATTTTTCTGGACAAGAAAGACTGTACATTTTAAATATGTATGTTTGCTATATATATATTTATAAAAAAATTTTTTAAACTGCCACAAAACTCTAAAAACTGAAGATGTTTTTATCATACTTTATGTTCTTTACATCCATTTTTTTATGGTTTATATTTTATTTTTTATAACAATAACACTAATAACTATATATATATATATATACACACACACACATATTTATTATTTACATATATAATATTTAATATACCATATACAGTATATTATTATTTTACAAATAAAATGATAATGCACACATGCCAGAAAGCCAGGATATTGATGTACATACACAGAAAGAACACTGTGCTGTGTTGACATCGAACAGTGACTTGTTGGCATGTTTCACACTTTCTTCCCACCTAATGAAGTTGCACGTTGCATATTAAAGTATCACACGTGTCACATCGTCTCATCACTGTCTCTCTCTCTCACACACCTTCCATATAAAGGTGCTGATATCCTTGCCTTCATTAGAGCTGCAACAAGCCCAGGTCTCCGTCACGCTGAGATATATAATTAACACACAGATCAGCGAGGAGATGGGCAGAGGGCGCCGGAGCCGCAGTCACTAATGATTCCACAGAGACTCTCTCACTAGACAAAAAGAACAGTGGACGACGTATGGATAATTGAGAGCTATATTAATACACACACACACACACACACACACACACAGATTACAGCAATAGTTCCCTCCAAATTAATATTTCTGTCATCATTTACTCACCTTTATGATGTTCCAAACCCTTATGACTTTTTCATTTTTTTTTCTGTGGGACACAAAAGGATATGTTAGGAAGAATTTTCACACTGCTTTTCCAAATGATAAAAATATTCCGAAACAATTATTTTCTTCTTTTTTTAAATGGATGCAAAAATAGTAAAGAATACATAATGGTAGATATATACACACTGGCGGTCAAAAGTTTGGAATAATGAAGATTTTTTTATATTTCTTATATAAGTCTCTTATACTCACCAAGGCTGCATTCATTTGAGCAAAAATACGGTAAAAACAGTAATATAACAATAAAAGAACAGTTTTCTATTTGAATATATTTTAAAATGTAATTTATTTCTGTGCTGCTTATTATTTTTGTGGAAACATTGATACACTACCATTCAAAAGTTTGGAGTATTTTTTTAAAATAAATAAATACTTTTATTAAGTAAGATGCATTAAATTGTTTAAAAGACATTTTAAAGACATTAAAGACATTTATTTATCAAAACATTTTATCTCAAGATAAAAATATATATACACTACTCACAAAAAGTTAGGGATATTTGACTTTCGGGTGAAATTTATGGAAAATGTAAAAAGTTCATGCTACAGTGATATTATATCATGAAAGTAGGTGTGTCTAGTCAATACAGAACTGCCTTACACCTGGTGAATGGTACTGTGACAAGCCAATACTACCTGAATAACATCATTAATCCAGTCATTGTCCCTCTGCATGAGCAACACAAGCCTGATTTCATCTTCATGGATGACAATGCATCATCAGGGAATGGCTGCTGGAGGCTGGGGTACCTCAAATGGAATGGCCTGCACTTTCTCCAGACCTGAATCCCATAGAAAACCTAGTGTAAGTAAGTAGAAGTAGAAGCATGCAAGTATTAAGTAGAAGCATGAAATGGTCATTTCTTCATCTCAAACAATTTATTGAAACAAAAGCTAACAACAGTGGTGGGTATGCGACAGCAAAAAATGTAAATGTCTCAATAACTTGTCATGCATCCTTGAGCATCAATTACAGCTTGACAACAACGTCTCATGCTTTTCACAAGCCGACTTATTGGCTGCTGAGGCATGACAAGTTATTGAGACATTTACATTTTTTGCTGTCGTATACCCACCACTGTTGTTAGCTTTTGTTTCAATAAATTGTTTGAGATGAAGAAATTACCATTGCATGCTTCTACTTAAATGCCCTGCTTTCATGATTTAATATCACTGTAGCATGAACTTTTTACATTTTCCATAAATCTCACCCGGAAGTCGAATATCCCTAACATTTTGTGAGTAGTGTATGTTTTCCACAAAAATGTGAAGCAGCGCATGTATTCAAAATGAATAATAATAAAGAGAAATGTTTCTTGAGCAGCAAATCAGCATATTAAACTGAGTTCTGTAGGATCATGTGACTCTGAAGACTGAAGTAATGATGCTGAAAATTCAGCTTTGCATCACAGGAATAAATTACATTTCACAATATATTCAAATGGAAAACAGTTATTTTAAAATTGAAAATTATTTCACAATATTACTGTTTTTACTGCATTTTAGATCAAATAAATGCAGCCTTGGTGAGCATAAGAGACTCAAACCCCCCCCCAAAAAAACTACTAGTAAATAAATAATGCATATAAATGTAAATGCAAAACACAGAAGGTAGATTTATTTATTTTATAACATTCTTTTAGCTTGACATTTGGTAAACAGAAACTTTGTAACAGTTTCATGACTGAGAGCAAAACATGAAAGAACTTTAATTTCTGGCTGAAACAAGCCTTTAATGAGCCACTTATTTTGTGTTGCCTATTTGTTTGACACCACCAAACAGCAATTTACAGCATCTCTGTGATCATTATTGCCAGATTAATGGCCGTTTGAGCAGGTCCAGTGTTCGTAATCAGGGGCAAACACTGGAGGCCGATGATGAATTATTAATACCGACATGCTGAGATGGCATCGTTTGTGTGTGATTTTTATCTCTGATTCTGTTCTAACATGACTTCACTATGAAATCGGTTAAGCCGTCCATTTCCTCCTGCAGATTTGCTGGTAATCGTTTTCGCCAGGCCTCGTCCAGTCTCTTTGATATACCTTTAATCTGCCGTTAGTTAAATTGTGAGGAAATCCTCGCTCGTTCCCCCGCATTTTTCGGCCCCGTATCAAAGGCATCCTACGACAGCTCCAACCCTGAGAGAAAAATGTGTTGAAACGAAACTATTAGTGAGGAATATTTCAGGAAAGCAGACATATCACAAAGACACAAAAACACTTATGCAGCAAAATACAAGATGTTTTAAGCTCTGGGAAGTTGAAGTTCACTCACTTTGTGCTCTACGCTGGCGTCCCCTGTTTTAAGTGTTCAACTTTGATTGCCTAAGATTTAATGGGTTTCTAAGTTGTTAAACATCTAAGTATAAACCTTGCTGTGATGTTTCTATTGAAGTTTCTCATGGGAAGTAAAAATAGACTAAAATAAGTCAGTAGATGACAGTGAGAATATAAAATTAGATTATTAGAAAGGTTGAAGCTCATATTAAGATTAAGGTTGTGTGTTACTGAAGCTTGTTTCTGCCACGAGATTTAAAAAAATAAAAATAAAAAAGGTCATTGCAACTTTCTGTCTCACAATTTGGATATTTTTCCTTGCAAATCTGTTGAAGTTCATATTAAGATTAAGGTTCTGTATATTATTGAAGCTTGTTTCTGCCACGGGATAAAAAAAATTAATAAATAAAAAGGTAATTGCAACTTTCTATCACAATTTGGATATTTTTCCTTCCAAATCTGTTCAGTAAAGTTAAAACTGCGATATTAAACTTACTGTGATTATTAGAAAGGTTGAAGCTCATATTAAGATTAAGGTTGTGTGTTACTGAAGCTTGTTTCTGCCACGAGATTTAAAAAAAATAAAATAAAAAAGGTCATTGCAACTTTCTGTCTCACAATTTGGATATTTTTCCTTGCAAATCTGTTGAAGCTCATATTAAGATTAAGGTTCTGTATATTATTGAAGCTTGTTTCTGCCACGGGATAAAAAAAATTAATAAATAAAAAAGGTAATTGCAACTTTCTATCACAATTTGGATATTTTTCCTTCCAAATCTGTTCAGTAAAGTTAAAACTGCGATATTAAACTTACTGCGAGAATGAAAGTCCGAATTCTGAGTTCATATCTTGCAATTATTACTTTTTCTCAGAATTGCAAGAAAAACTGTTTTGGCCAAAACAGAATTGCGAGATATAAACTTGAATTTTGAGTTTATTTCTTGGAATTATTACTACTGACTTTTTTTCTTAGAATTGCGAGAAAAAAAGTCAGAATTGTGAGATATAAGCTCGGAAGTCCGAATTCTGAGTTTATATCTTGCAATTCTGACTTTTTTCACAGAATTGCGAGAAAAAGTCTAAATTGTGAGATGTAAACTAAGAATTTGCGAGAAAAAAATCTGAACCGTGAAATATAAAATCAGAATTGCAAGGAAAAAAGTCAGAATTGCGAGATATAAACTCATAATTGTGAGAAAGCCAGAATTCTGAGTTTATATCTTGCAATCCTGACTTTTTCTTAGAATTGCAAGAAAAACCGTTTTGGCCAAAACAGAATTGTGAGATATAAACTTGGAATTGTGAGCAAAAAACTGAATTGAAGACATTACATTATTTGCATGTGCTTTTAAATGTTTCATTCGCACGCTGTTCTGACGTGCGCTTTTTCTGAGCGCAGCGTACAGTCTATGCGTACACCCGAAGCGCGCGCACTAAAAAGCCTGTCAAACAGCTCCTGATTACTAAACTAAGTTATCTTTTACGCTAATACTGTCAAAACACACAAGGTTTACATATAGACTCAGTTGGTTATGTCTAAAATTAAAGTAAACAGTTGAGAGAGAAACAGATGCGTGCCTGTATATTAGATGCGTGCAGCCGGTCTTAAAGGGATACTCCACCCCAAAATGAAAATTTTGTCATTAATCACTTACCCCCATGTCGTTCCAAACCCCTAAAAGCTTCGTTCGCATCACCGTAGCGCCATTTTGGAGAATATCCGCTGAACGCAAGCAGCGTACGCTCTTCTGTGTCAGCCGCG
>NW_015634461.1:230956-232785 GCF_001515625.1 Sinocyclocheilus rhinocerous
GAGAATATCCGCTGAACGCAAGCAGCGTACGCTATTCTGTGTCAGCCGCGCTGCACAGATGCGCTGTTTTCGTTCAAATCAAAGCGTAAATACACGTAGAAAACGTATCCTTGTGGCGCAGCTGACACAGAATAGCGTATGCTGTTTGCGTTCAGCGGATATTCTCCTAAATGGTGCTACGGTGATGCGGAGAGACACAGAGGAGACAAATTGTTGAATAAAGTCGTTATTTTTGTTTTCTTCGCATACAAAAAGTATTCTCGTCGCTTCATAACGTTACGGTTGAACCGCTGATGGCAGATGGACTATTCTGACAATGTCTTTCATACTTTTCTGGACCTTGACAGTGTAATTTACTTGGCAGTCAATGGGACAGTCACAAGCCTCCCGGTTTTCATCCAAAATATCTTAAACTGTGTCCCGAAGACGAACGAAGCTTTTACGGGTTTGAAACGACATGGGGGTAAGTGTTTAATGACAACATTTTCATTTTGGGGTGGAGTATCCCTTTAATTTCATCAGCTGGTCACGGACACCACCTGACTGCTCAAAGAAAAACCTGAGATCCTTGTTGTCAATGGTGCATAAGAACAAAATTATATTCCTCAAACGGAATATTCCTCAAAATGGAATTCAAAAAATAATGACTGTTTTCGAGAAAAAAATACTATGGAAGTCTCTGTGGACCAGCAACTGTTTGGTTTTCCACCTTCTTCAAAATAGCATTTATCTTCCGCAGAAGAAAGAAACTCATTCAGGTTTAAAACAACATTTGAGTGAGTAAATGATGGTATAAAAATAAAACACTATGCTAGAATTGACAGACAGATGACAGAAGTTTTATTTTTGTGTGAAATATTCCTTTAGTGTTAATAAAACAACAAAAACACAAAGAGAAAAATTACTCGCTACTCTTGACTGAAAAACTTTAATACAGTTGCATTAATAGGAATCAATCTATATATTGTTTTATTCTTATATTTGTTCATTAAATTCCTTGAATGCTCCTGCTAAATACACCTATTGTGCCTGAAAATAAAGCACTGTTTGTTTTATTTGTATATTATGTGTAGTTGTGATGTGTATCTTTGTTCTTATTTTTTAATAACAAAGATAAAATAATGACAACGATTTTTATCTTCACCCACTGTGGCCTAAATATCCACCATTCTTTTTTATATTTTGTTACCTTGATATATGATACCTATATTTTGTAAAGCTTTGTCTTTATAATAGGGAAATTAGTTTGGCTGTAATGCTCAGACAACTTGCAAAATAGTAAAACCAATATGACAAAAAAAATCGTGATAGAATCGTGATACTTCTAAAAAAAAATCGTGATTTTTTTTTTTTTTCTCATATCGCCCACCCCTAATTGTGAGATAAAAAGTCGCAATTACTTTTTTTTATTCCATGTCCAAAACAAACTTGAAGTACTAACTTAGTAGGCCCATACCTGTGCCTAGTGCATTGACTACCCTTACGAAAAAGAAGTTTATTCAAGTGTGCTATACTTCTTTTAAACTATAAAATAGGAAAGTATACTTTTAGTCTACTTTTTATGTACTTCTCAGAAATGGGCTTTATGTACTTCTCAGAAATATACTTAAAATTGCATTTAAGTATACTTGACTTATAGCCTACTTAGAAAAAGTCTAACTATATTTGAGCTATACTTGTGTTCCTAGAATCCGTGTTTTCATTGTTATACTGTAGGGGCGCTAGTACACATCTTCTGTACAGAATTTCCAAAAAACACAAGTGAAGAAGAAACCGAAACAACAGATGCTTCCACATATATTCTAACATGATCATCAGACATAAAACAG
>NW_015634461.1:233455-243866 GCF_001515625.1 Sinocyclocheilus rhinocerous
AAAATATTGATGTAAACTAGTTGTGTACTCAAAGTTTACTACTGTTATACTTAAAGTATACTTTTATATACTAGAAAGTGGGCCAATTTAGTCCCAAGGAGTATTGAAATAGTACACTTACAAGTATACTACTAGTACGCTGATATTTGTATACTTGTTACATAAAGTATACTTAAAAATATACTTGAACTTTACTTAAGTATACTTAATAAAATAAACTTGAAGTATACTACTTTTTGGTAAGGGTAGTTATCAGATTTAGATAACTGCTTTAAAAATGCACATGTATTCCATCTTCACAAGAGCTAAAAGCCTTGTTTACACGAGTTATTCTCAATGTCTTGCCTTCCCCATTTGCAGAGAGCGGGAAGCCACTTTTAAAAGCGTTTTGCTCCTCTGTGTCGCTTCATAAGTGCCTCTCAAATTCATTCCCTAAAGAGAACCACTGACAAAATGTTTTTATCTACCTGTAGTCTAAACCAACAACCAGTTTATGCCTTACACAATTTTCTAAGGGATAATTTTTGTAGGAGAGTTTTGGCGCTCAATCTGTTCAAATTCACCTCACGAAACTGTCCGTAAAATATTGAGTTGACCTTGATTTTTTAAATAAAACACTATCGTTTTTAATGATACACTTGTAATATATGATTATTTTGTCATGTGTACATAATAAACTGTTAAAATTGACAGTACCTTTGTTTTGTCGATGTAACGTTAATGTACGAAATCGATTCTAACGGACGCGCAGGTGTTGCTATGGTTACCACCGAAGGCCGGCGAACCTGACGTATTACCTTGTTTTATTTATTTTTTTCTAAAATAAACTTATAAATACCGATAAAAATAAATAAATAAATTCACAAATTGTTATTTACGTCATATATATTCTTAAAAAAAAGTACAGTGGCAGTACCATGGTTCCTTAGACGTAGTACTATAGAAATGCCATATTTTCATATATCTACGCCAGTCTATGTAGATATACACATTATTGTGTGGCTATCCTTTTTTCAACGAACACAAATCGTGCGCCAACAGCCACTCAATAAGATTTTTATCGATCACTTAGTGGATTTATTGGTAAAGATATTTATTACAACGATGGTATCATTGTAAGAGGTCATCATACGTAGAGTTCTAGCTGTATAAATCTAATAATCCACTCCAAATGTATTTATGTCAAGAGGAATTAGGCTAAATTAAACATTAGCAGCTGCTTTGCTCTTTAATTCAGTCACTAGAGGGTAAATACCGCCACCTGCTGACCAACATGAGAACTCCTTCTTGATGCTATTTTCATATTTGTTGTACAAACATTGTGTTACCATAGTAAAATGCCCTGAAAATATGGCATTTCTATAGTACTATGTCTAAGGAACCATGGTACTGCCACTGTACTTTTTTTTAAGAAATGCTGATGAGAATCCAGCACTGTAGTGAACTGCTCTGAAAGAAACTGATGTAATAGTGTTAGTATTTGCTGACTGTGTTCTTGTTTATTTTATAAACTGCTGCATTGCCATCCAAAATCCATATCAGGTAAATGAGTTTGTGTCTCTGGGGTTCACAGTAAAATATATACATTTGGAAGTTGAAAAAAAAAACTCTACTTGTAATTACATATTGACAAAAAAGATCCATTCGGATGCAGCAAGTTTAATTGCTACACAAACTCTGATTAGCCTCACTAAAGATAATGTTGTAGATCGGGTCAAGATTAAACAAATAGTAAAAGCAGTTAAAAATAAAAAATTTGCTGAGCAAATTTTAGACGTGGCGCCGGGTAGATATTTTCACCTTGCGTCAGTACATCCACTCAACGTGATGTTCCGGTTACGTCAGTGATGCTCGGCGGAGCCTCTGATTGGTTACTTTGGTTCGCTTTAGCTGCAGTTAGCCAGATTCCCTAAAGCCAACAAAAACTGTTTAAAGCGTTAAACACTGACAATAGCATGCATTTGTGAGCTCAATTAAATTAACTTTTGCATTTTGTAACATAAATTAGCTCTTTGTTTAATTTTATTGGTAATATTATCTCCGAGCTCAATAAGATTCGATTTTAATACTATCGGTTGGCGTGAGGACAGAGTGGACCGGCTAGTCGCTAGACTTCCCCTCAACCAAGAAGGGTGACACAACTCAACTTCACCACATACACACTCTCTTTCGTGTCGTCTGCGATTATCATCTGTCAGGTTAGTGATCTGCCCATCTGTTCGCATCGTTGAAGTGAGTTTCGATTATATTATCTTAAAGATAAAGTGATTGTCCTGTTTATTGCTGTGTAAACTGGTGGTTTATTGGCCATGTGGCTAAGCTCATGTTAGCTCATTGATTTCACTGAAACATGTTACTTACTAACCATAAATGTCATTTTAGCTACAATACCATTTTGCACTAGGTGATCACGGTCAGGTGTGGGATTTTATTTGTCGCGTTGATTTCAAGTCCCGAACATGGGCAGAAATGGGCTGTTAGCACTAGCCTGCTACTGATGTTATTGTATTATGGATTTAAGTTGCATAATGATCAGCTTTCAGTCTAATGAACCTGTCAAACAGAGATGATATATATGGAGAGAGATCTGTGATCGTGCACTGCTTACTCTAGTGTTATAAATAGATAAGCATTGATTTCAGTGGTAAATATAAAGTCTACTTCCTGTGACATGTTCACAGTGCCCAAAACAGCATGGTATTACTATGGTACATGTCCACTGTCATGAAAACCACAGTAAGCCCAAAAAAATGCAATTACACTGATAAAATAAAATAAAAAGTTATACCATGATACAAATCCAGAAACGTAGTCTTACCATGATACATGTCCAAAAGCATGGTATTACTATTGTATCATGGAAATATCATGATTTTTGGACATGCACATGTTAGGTGTCGAAAAACATGGTATTACCATAGTGCATGTCCATAAACATATTACCATGATACATGTTGAAAAAACATGATTTTACCATGTTACATGTCCACAAAAGCATGGATTTACCATGATGCATGTTCAAAAAACATGGGTTCACCATGTTACATGAACAGAAAACATTGTATTGCAATGTTACATGTCAAAAAAATATGGAATAACCATGTTACATGTCCAAAAACATGGTTTTGCCATGATACATGGTACATTGCCAAAAAAGCCATTAAATAAAGGCCCCAGTCAGAGCCCATGATGAGTGTGTGTGTTCACAGGCCGTGTGTGTGTGTCGAGGTCATGTGGAGGAAGGCCGTGCTGGTGGCGCTGTTGGCGTTGGGGCTTTTAGTTTTTTTTTCCAGTTTTAGTAATTTCATTGTTTACTATTATTTACTGTTTTTAATATTTATATATTATTTTCTGTTTTATTTCATATGTATAACTTGTGGCTGATTCGTTACGATTTGTAGCAAAGCTACTTTTTTCTTTTGTCAATTATTTTCATTTCCTGTTTAATCAGTTAAACAAACAAATAAACCATGTTTCTACTTGTTTATTCATTCATGTATTAATTTGTTTCTTCATTAATTCATTCATTTTTTGATGCTTTCGTTAATTCATTCATCTAATCAATGTTCTGTTCACATTTGGGGCCACATTAGCTCCCACACGCAGCAGGTTTGTTTGTTCTAGAGCCCTTCCCATCATGCCTTTGTTTCCTCTGTCAGGGTGAACGCCTGTGTGGATGTGGTGGTGTCCGGGGTGGGGCTGCTGCAGGCGCTCGCTCTCGAACCCGGATCCGGCAGAGACCACGAGGTGCTACACAGCAAAGAGGACCTGAAAGAGGCCTTCATCCACTACATGGGGAAGGGTGCCGCTGCAGAGCGCTTCTTCTCAGATAAGGAGGTTTTTCAAAGGATCGCACGGGCGGCTGCAGAATATCCCGGCGCTCAGGTGCGAGATAAAGCCTTTTATGACAGTAGGAGTGGGTTTTGTGGTCTGTACCACATTGTTTTCCCTCAGGACACGAATAGAAAGTGATTGGACAGAGATTAGCTGGTCCCTGAGCACACTAAAACCTGTCCCAACAGGTTTGACTGCTCTGATTCAGGCCTCTCCATTCAGACATCCATACAGCACTGATTCTGCATATGTCCTATAATATCTAGTTTAATTTTGGCATGTGCTGTAAATGGATCTGGCCCTTGAGATCCGACAGTTTAATTTGAATGCACGAGAGGGTCCGGAGGGGAATTGAGTTTCTGTGTCAAATATAATTTGGCATAATCAGCAGTAATTAAAAGGCGCAGTGGCTGGACCATGAGTCTTATGACAGGCTATTTTCACGACAAATTATATGCATTTTATTATACGCAAATTTTCATGAAAATTATATGCAATAATGTAACACTATTTTTTCTTATAACATTATAGAAAATCTGGAAAAAAGTTCTTTCAATCGTAAATTTGATAGAAAATCAGAAATTGTCAGAGGAGAAGTCTTTTTAAAAAATATCATGAGTCACATAACAGAATCATTTGCTCCAAAACACACTTGTAATCGATCCTGCACATTTTAATTTCAATAAAAACTGCTTTTTTCTTGTTTCTTGCAGCTTTATGTGGGTGGAAATGCTGCTCTTATTGGCCAGAAACTGGCGTCTAACCCAGAACTTGTAGTAAGTATCTGTTACAAGCTTACACCTTGGCTTCACTAGATGCTTAAAGGAACAGTTCAGCCCAATGAAAATTAAAGTGTGCTGAACATGTACTCACCCTCAGGCTGTCCAAGATGTAGATGAGTTTGTTTCTTCATCAGATTTGGAGAAATGTAGCATTCCATCACTTTCTCACCAATGGATCCTCTGCAGTGAATGGGTGCCGTCAGAATGAGAGTCCAAACAGCTGATAAAAACACCACAAGCAATCCATATGACTCCAGACCATCAATTAATGGACTAGAGAGTGTGTGTGTGTGTGTGTTTGTAAGAAACAAATCCATCATTAAGGTGTTTTAACCTTAAACCATCGCCAAACCGTTGGCCAAAATACTAATCAACAATCCATAATAACGCTTCCTCCAGTGAAAAATTCCATCCCCTGTTGTCCTCTCACATCAAAATCCACTCGCAGATTTGTTTAGAGCTGTTTTGACTTGTAAACGGTGTTTGATCAGTGCATATTTCTTTCCGACCAGATGACTTTTTCACTGAAGAAAGCAATATTATAGATAGAGGACTCAAATTTTAGCAGGAAGCAATGGTTTGAAGTTAAAAAATGTCTTAATGATGGATTTGTTTCTTACAAACATGCAGCTTTTCACTTCACAAGTCATTAACTGATGGACTGGAGTGGTGTGGACTATTGTGATGTTTTTATCAGCTGTTTGGACTCTCATTCTGACGGCACCCATTCACATCCATTGGTGAGCAAGTGATGCAATGCTACATTTCTCCAAATCTGATGAAGAAACAAACTCTTCTACATCCTAGATCAGGGATGGGCAACTTCGGTCCTGGAGGGCCACTGTCCTGCAGAGTTTAGCTCCAACTCTGTTAAAAACTCACCTGCCTGTAGCTTTCTGGCGATCTTAAAGACATTGATTAGCTTGTTCAGGTGTGTATGATTAGGGTTGGAGCTAAACTCTGCAAGACAGTGGCCCTCCAGGACTGAAGCTGCCCATCTCTGTCCTGGATGGCCAAGTTCTTTAATGATGAATTTCTTTAATGATGAAAGTGAGTCATGGTTTTATATGTCAAAATGTCCTAAAATTCCATTCTTAAGAGTGCAAAAGCAGCATATTCATACCTGATTATAGTTTTCTAAAGTGTGCTGTTTTCTCTCAGGTCCTCTTATGTGGTCCGGTGGGGCCAAAGCTTCATGATATGCTGGATGAACAGATCATAGTCCCACCAGAATCTCTGCAGGAGATGGATGAGTTCCACCTCATCCTGGAGTACAAGTCAGGTGAGAGAGACCCACTCAAAACCACACTCACATATCATTTCATTTCTGTAACATCACACATTTGAAACAGAATATTATAAGATGTACTCCAGTCGTGTTCTGGCACATTGGTACCGTTGGGTTTTTGTGTCTCTGAGCGTTTCCTCTCTGACGCCCCCTACAGGTGAACAGTGGGGTTCCTCAAGAGCTCCTCAGGCTAACCGCTTTATCCTGTCCCATGACGTGTCCAACGGTGAAATGAGCACGCTGGAGACATTTGTGGCCAGTCTGGAGGAGTTCCAGCCGGATCTGGTGGTTCTGTCCGGACTGCATATGATGGAAGGAATGGGCCGGGATCTTTGGGAGGAACGACTGAAAGAGGTCTGAGACCAGAAAACCCTTAATCCAGAGTTGCTCAATGCCAGTGTAATTACATATTAATAAAATGGATGGTTCTGAAACTTTTGACAGGTAGTATATGCTGTTCTGACAGAGTAAAGGAGATATTTTGAGGTTTGTTGGACACTTCACTGCTGCTTCTTACATATTAGCTCTGTGTTCTGACTTCCTGCAGGCGGTGGTTGCCATCTCAGACGTGAGGAACGAGGTGCCCATCCACCTTGAGCTGGCCAGTATGACAGACAGAGACTACATGAACCGGATCCTGCAGGAGGTAAATGTGTAGGTTTAATGAAGGAAGGATTGTTGTTGGTGGTATACAATAGTGTTGGCAAATGTTACTTATGAAAGTAACACCATATAGTTTTTCATTGCTACAATGTTACTTTTATTTAAATGCTACTTTTCCATACCAATGTACTTCTTTTGTGACACTTTTATACTTTTTTTTTAAACAATTACAATTTTATTTTAGCGATTTGCAGACCTGGAAATATTATAGAAATGATTACATTCTTAAATAAATAAATAAATAGTATTCATTCTAGTTATTATATGTTAGTCCAGTCAAAAGTTTGGGGTCAGTATGATTTTTTTTTTTTTTTTAATCAATACTTTTATTCAGGAAGGATTAATTACATTGATCAAAAGTGACAGTAAAGATTTTTATAATGTTACAAAAGATTTCTATTTCAAATAAATGCTGTTCTTTTGAACTTTCTATTCATCAAAGAATCCGGAAAAATAACATGTATCACCGTTTCCACAAAAATATGAAGCAGCACAACTGTTTTCAATACTGATAATAATAAGAAATGCTTCTTGAGCAGTGAATGAGTATGTTAGAATGATTTCTGAAGGATCATGTGACACTGAAGACTGGAGTAATGATGCTGAAAATTCAGCGTTGCATCACAGGAATAAATTATATTTTACAATGAATAGAAATAGAAAACAGTTATTTTAAATCGTAATATTATTTCACAATATTGCTGTTTTTACTGTATTTTTGATCAATAAATGCAGCTTTGGTGAGCAGAATAGACTTATTTCAAAAATATTTAAAAAATCTTAGACTCAAAATTTTTTGGATATTCAAAAAAATTGCACTTTTTGAGTGCCAGCTCTATAATCAAGCAAATTATATATTAATCCTTATCACAAACTACTGGAAAGTTGCTCATATCTTATGAGGAAGCCTTTGTATATATCAGTCATTTAAAGAAAAGAAACTCCAGTATTCTAGTGCAAATCAAAGCAGAACGAAACGGTTTTCATCTACAGCATTTCAGGTTTCTCCGTGCTCTTCTGTTAGCAGGTCTTGCCCATCGTGAACTCCATCGGTCTGAACGAACAGGAGCTGCTGTTTTTAACTCAGTCCGGAGGTGGACCTCACGCTGACCTCACTTCCTGGGACGGCATACCCGACGTGGGCCGCGTCAGCGACATCCTGCTCTGGGTCCTGGAGCAGCACGGCCGGGCGGACCCAGAATCCGAAGCCGACCTGACCCGGATCCACTTCCACACGCTAGCGTACCACATCCTGGCTACGGTGGACGGCCACTGGGGAAACCAGGAGGCGGCGGTGGCCGCGGGCGCCCGTGTGGCCAGCAGTCAAGCCTGCGGCCTGCAAGCGGTGGATGTTACGAAGGTGGTCCTCAAGGCACCGCTGAACTTCAACAGCTCCTTCTCAGAGCCGAGGGAGAGCCTAACGGTGGACCCGACCCGACCGGTCACCGTGTGGCGCAGAGGGAACGTTTCGTTCCATCTCACGCCGGTCCTGGTGTGCAAACAGCCGCTTAGGACTGTGGGATTGGGCGACGCCATTTCCGCCGAAGGACTTCTGTTTTCAGAGGTCACGCCTCGGCCTGAGCTCTAAGAGACGCCTCTCGTCCATGCTTTTGAAGATACGTCCTCGTCATTAGATCCTAAAGCTGCAGAAACTCAACAGACTCACGGGGCATCAAACGACAGGATGTTTTTCAGAGCAAAACCAGTTCGAGATGCAGGGAACTGTCCTTTTGTTGTTGCTACTTTTGTCTAAAATCACATTGTGAAAGACGGCACTGAACATAACGACGTGAGCCAGCCTCCGCCATTTTTTTTTTAAGGTTCATTTAACCAAAAATGAACGTTCGGTCATCATTCACTCGCCTTTAAACCTAAACGACCTTCTTTATTACATAAGAAATAGTCCAGAAGTCTAAGTCAGATAGTTTTCGGTGAGTAAATGATGACAGAATTTTTATTTTTGGAAGAACTACTAACTTTTTTAAAAACTATAATAAGAGGAGATCATACTCTGGTTAACAGCTGAACAAGACCTGCGGCTGCTATTGGGACGAATGAAAGCGAACGAGAGAATGATTTTAGAGTCTTAAACGTCCCAAATCTCCATTGTATTCCCAAACACTCCTTTATTTGGTTTTGAACGTTAATAAGTAGCAGAACCGGAAGGCCGTCAGGTTTATCCAGCGATGTGCTTTTTTCTTAATCTGAGTAACGTAAAGTTCTTATGGAAGCATGTTTCTGCCACAGAATAAAAAAATAAAAAGGTAATTGCGAATTTTTCATCTCACAATTCTGACTTTTTTTCCCGCAATTGCGAGTTCACATCTCGCAATTCTGACTTTTTTTCTCTGAATTGCGAGATATAACGTCAGAATTGTGTGATATAAACTTGCAATTGTGAGTTATACAGCCAGAATTGTGAAATATAAACTCGCAATTGTGAGAAAGTCAGAATTGTGAGATAAAAAGTTGCAATTACCTTTTTTTTTTTTTATTCAGTGGCAGAAACGGGCTTCCATAAACTCTTAACATAATGAAATTAAGCATAAGTAATTAAAGCAATGATCCCAGGGTCAATCTAAAGTCGAAATAATTCCTAAATATTAGATTATAGTTAATAGTTTAGATCACCAGCTTACCTGCTGGTATTGTGGCCATTATTCAGTGCACATATTATTAAATACCATTCATTATTCTTGTCTTAATCTTAATGTTCTTCAAGGTGGGAATCTAGCTGTAGGTTTTTGTAAATTGGAGCCAGCATCATTTGTATATATTAAGAGAAATCGTAAATATTTTCCATTTCATTCTGGTTTGGTCAGCCGGTTATCTGTATGTACTGTAGGTGGCGCTAATGACGACTGTTGTGATTTATGATGCTTCCTGTTTTTAAAGGTTACACATAATGAATCTATGTCATTTATTCTTATTAGTCATGAAGGTTCAGGCTTTCCGCCGTTGTACCATCCAAACACCTCTGACGTATGATTTTTAATGTTGTATTTGGGACATACTAATTAATCTCGATATGTGAATTTTCATCTGTCTTAAACCAGCCTTAAACCCATTTCGAGGCTTTTTAACGAATGCAGTTTTAGAAACATTGAGCAGTGTTTGTAAATGAGCCACGAATGGTTTTATGAACACTTTTCACACAAATGTGTTTGTGTTTCATGAATGAGGCAAGACGTTCAAGTCGGTAGCTGGGAGAAATGAACCTCATGGATTCCATCTTGTTTTGTACTGTTTCTGTAACACTCCATATTGATGCTGTTAATTTCTCAAACCAACAAAAGAGGTGACTTTTAACATCAAAACCCAAAAATGTTTCCATTACGGTTTAGAATTGAAATCAGAGTTAGCGTGATTTTAAATTGGCAATATCACAACTAGAATTAAAGGTTTTAGTCTTGTGTCACATGAACTGGTTACTAATGGAGTAAATGGAACTTCATCATTTCACGCAGCAATACTTGAAGGTTTTGTTGTTCAGATGCAGCAAATGTTGAGTCTTGGTGTGAGAAACTAACAGAAAGTTCACATTCATGAAACTTTTAGACTATATCAAATGTTTTAGGGTTCTAGTTTGCACACGTGATTATGCAACAAAGTCTTTAAGAGTTACTGGGCAAAACGTCCTTCAATCATAAACATTGAGACTAGAAATATTAGCTCTGTTAACTTGAGTATGGAATATTTTTATACAAATAAAACACTTCTGTACCGGGTATAAAATGATTCTGTTTCTTTGTATTACACAGCCCTGCATCTTAAAAATAAATCCTAATATTACCTAATTTGATGACGCTAAATTGGAAAAAAAAAAAAAATATATATATATATA
>NW_015634461.1:243942-256250 GCF_001515625.1 Sinocyclocheilus rhinocerous
TGTATTATTTCAACTACAATCTGCAAAGGAGTGTAAAAAGTTGAAATCAGGATGATGAATCATAAAATAATGTCTTCAGAATCATTCATACATGTAAAAAAGGGCTGAGAATTGAACAAACTGTTGTAATCTGGCTCAGATGAAGACAGGAATCATGTATTTGTGGCAGTTTTTCTGCTGATTATGGTATGATACAAGAATTCTTCACCTTACAAATGGTTGTCAAAAGCCAGAATGCTATTAAATGCATCATATTTTGTGAGAAAATGTGACATGCTTGGCACTATTTCTGGAATCAGCACCTCAAAATGAGCAAAAAACGAGTATTGGATTTCATTCAGCAAATACGATGCAGGGTGGTGTAATCATGCGCTTGTGTTACTCTTCTCTTTGAGTTCGGCCGTCTCCTCTACCTCATCCTCGTCCTCAGGCTCTCCGGGATCGACTGTAGGGGGAGACGGGGCGCTGCTCACATCCGCTTCGGGCTCTGGAGGGAAAGACGGAGCGTTAGGGTGGACTGATCTGTGTAAATGACATGAAGTTGATGGGCTGAGCGGTTCAGCACCTGCAGTGATCTGCATGCTCTTGCTGTAGCCTGCGGCTGAAGACATGGCCTGACCGAGGGCCTGGTTGGTGCCCAGGGGCTGCTGGGAGCTGCTGGGTTTGCTGGAGGACGACCGCTGGCTGGTCTTGCCGTCTTTGCCCGGTTTGCTCCAGTACAGGTTCTCACCCGCCTGTAGAGCGGCGCCCAATTTCTGAGCCATTTCAACCAGCTGTGTGAGAAAGAGATGAGATCTCCTGTGATTTTTGGCAATGTGTGTGTGTGTGTGTGTGTGTGAATCATCATTAGTAAAAATCAGTTTTAATCATTACCAGACTGATATAATGAGGAAGAACAGATGAATTAATTAAAAAAACAAATAAAAAATATATATTTTTTTAAATTCATTTTTTACATTTACATTAAGCAAAATTATAAATTATTATAGCATTATTATAAATGCAGAGATTTATATATTATTTAAATTGTAAAGAATGTAAATATGGTATTTATTATATTGATTTTAATTTTAAATGGTTGGATTTAATAAAGTTTGTGGGGATTATCAGCTTTAATAATCTTATCAAAATAACAAAAACAGTTAAATGTCAAAAGTTTCATTTTTTTATTTAGTTATAATATGCCTGTTTTCTCACAAATTCTTAGTATAAATGCAAAAATAATTATATATATTTTTTTTAATCATGGCACTATACTGTTTTTAATAAAATAAAAATAAAAAGTTGTTTCCAGACATTGCTTCCATTATATTTGGCACTGTATTAAAGTAATAAGAAATAACAGCAACAAAAAAAAAAAGATTACATATGTTGGGACACATTACAGTAATGAGAATAAATAAATAAATACTAATTACATATATTTTTTAAAAGATACCTTAAAGTTTTGTTTAAGGCCCGTTTTATAGCAAGTAAACTATCTTTCATTACACCAAATACACAAAATAATGTTCTTTTTAGCAGCATCATATGACCCCTTTAAATTAAATTAAAAAAGTAACATATGCTATCTGTTTAAAAAGTACTTAAGATAGTATTAGTTGTGGTTGGCCAGAAGCATGCAAATTTGCTCATACATGGATGATTTTCATATTTAATATCTTGTGTAAAATATATTATTAATATAATATATCTTTATTGTCTTTCTTAATACACATTTTTTAAACTGTTTTTATTTTAAAATTAATTAAAATATCATAACACATTATAATTTTTTTATGTAAAGTCACACATTAATTATTTTTTAAATTAGTTAAAAAAGTTACTATTGTATTTAAAATATGATCTTTTTTAGTAAATGTTATGGTTGTTTTTATGTTTACATTTATTTAATAAAAATGTAATACTGTATTTTTAAGATAAAGTAAGAAGTCATTTCTTTTTTAAAAATAAATGAAAAAGCAAAAGTAACATACTACCTTATTACAAAAATGTATGTGATTACTTTATTAGTTTTTTTTTTTAGTAAGTGTTTTTATTTAAATAGTTTTTATTTTAAAATGTATTTTTTATGTAAAGTGACACTTATTCATTTTTTTTATATAATAAAAAGAAAAGCAGCATGTTGCATGTTGATAAAACTATGTCAGACTACTTCAGCAGTAATTTTTGATATATTTACCGGCCAGTAGCATGTAGAGTTCGCTCATGCGCGGCCGCAGGTTGATGGCGGCGCTCAGAAAGTGGAAAGCTGATGCGTACTGCTGCATGGTGAGATGAACCAAACCCAGATTATACAGGATCTTCCAATCAAACGGAGACAGATAGTTTGCCCTCTTCAGACAGCTGATGGCCTGCAGGAGAGAGGCAGGGGGGAAGAAAGGTAAAACAGGTCAAAGAAAAGCACTAAATGTTCTCGTGACAGTCTGTAACTCACAGCCACGTATTTCTTTTTGCCAAAGAAGCACATCCCGATGTTATTCCAGAGCGGCGGGCTCTCAGGGACAGAGTACGCCGCCACACGGTACTTATTCATGGCCACGTCATAATCTCCATGAGTCTGCATCATACTGCCGGCCGCGAGGATGGCCTGAACACACACACACACACACACACACACACACACACACACACACTCAATGTTAATGTTTTATAAATAGGAACATCATAGACTTTTATGATTTCTGACTTCTATGAACTGTTGTTTTTACACTTAAAGAGTTAGTAAAAGTTCTAAAGAACGAAACTCCTTGAAACTATCCCACCTTGAAGTTATTGGGGTCGTATGTCAGAGCATTTCCGAGGTGCTCAAAGGCTTTCTGGTATTTCCCAAGCTAATGAGAAGACAACACAAGACAGAAGCAAACAAATACACTAATAACAGATCAATTTGTTTCAAATTAATTAATGACTAACTTTTTTAATCAATTTACAAACTCAAGTATAGGAAACCCTGCTATAACACATAAAAAATAATTCAAACACTTTCAAAAATAGTTAATCTCATTTTTATTAACATGATATATATATATATGTATGTACAGCAATAGAACATTATTATTATTATTTTTTTTTTATATATTTACGGTTAGGGGTTAGTTCGAATCTGAATTTGATCGTAAGGAGTACTAGTGAAAATATCTAATAAGCAGCCCCACAAATCCTCATCTGCATTTTGCATTCTAAAACTGTACGTATGACAGTATAGATGGATATTGCTGCTGTGATTGTGATGAACACGTCACTCACCTGCATGTACAGCAGTCCCAGTGTAGTCAACAGCTCTGTGTTCTCTGGAGAAAACCTGAGACGGACACAAATAGAGGTAACAGTGGATATTTCAACCCAAAATCAAAAGGACAAATTATATGTTAAGGATGTTTTTAAGACCATTACGATTTTTTACACTCTGACATTATTCTCCTGACAATTAAGCACATTTGGCTCCAGCTGTCACTACTGTAACACAACGATTCCCAAACATCAGATTTGAAACATTAGTACTTTAAAGGATGACAGAATGTTGATTGTTAGATGAACTATTCCTTTAAATTTCCATTCAAAGTATCACACTTCAATCGACCAATCAGATTTTAGAGGCTTTCGATTTTTCAGATCTCTGCTTACTATAAGCTGATTTTAGGGGTATTTAAATGTACGATTATAAAGCATATTGATTCAGATTCAGACTGTGGCAGGAGACATGAGAATGATGAAAGCAGCGAAAGCTCCTCCATCACATGCGTGTTTGAGCAGCTCATGCCAGCAGCGAGCTGTTATTAATTCATACTGGCTGTGAGGCACATCTTCCTGCTATCGCGAGGTGAAGCGGGTGGAAAAGTGGGAGCTCTGAAAGCTCCTCTCATTACGGCGCGTCCCACTGCTGCACATTACTATATCATTAAAATATATATTGTCATAAACTTGTTGAAACTGTAAACTATTTATAGATAATCTACAGATTTTTGACAATATATTTGAATAATAATAATTATTATTATTATTATATATTGATCAAATATAATCAAACTGTAATCTATTTGCACATAATGTAGATTTAAAAAATATATATTATTCATAATATATATTCAAATTAATAATAAATGTGTACTATTATTATTAGGTAAAAATAACTACTAATAATTGTAAAGATACAATATTTAATAATAAGAAATTATTGTTATTGTAATTATTATAATAATTATACATTGGCAAATATACATTGCATTTATTGTACTGAATTTATAGTTAATTTACTAATAAATTCTATTCATAAATCACTTTTGAATAAAATACATTTATTTATGAGTTAATTTATAAATAAATATAATCTATTTATAAATTAACTTAGCAGAGTGGACTTAATTAAAGGTTAATTAAAATGAAATTAATTAATAAAAATAAACAAATAAATAAATAGTTCAAATAATTTGTCATCAACTACCCAGCAATTACCAATTTAAATTTTGGTCCACTACGCACACAAAAGCTATGATTTGACTGCACAAGTGATCTCGACTACTGTTATGATAGATTTATTTGTGCTTTTGCATCTTTTTTGGAGCTTGACAGTTGAGCTGTTGACAGCACTATTCGTTGTATGCAAAGGAGCAGCGAGAAGATTCAGCCTACTTTTGTTTCGCACTGAAGAAAGAAAGTCATATGGGTTTGAAACAACATGAGGGTGAGTAAATAATGACAGTTTTTGGGTGAACTGTCCCTTTAAGGAGAAAAACAGACTACTTCAGCAAGTCCTCAGGGGTTTTTCTGAGAGCATTTAAAAGACAAAGAGAAAAGAAAAAAAAGACAAGGTAGAAAGAGAGAAAAAGAAAAGAGAGAGGTCACAGTGAGACAGTAAATGTGATTAATTACAGCTATGAGCGCCTCACTGATCCCAGCATGCTTTGCTGCCTTGGGCGTCTTATCTGCGCTGTGGCAGAGCGACACGCTGAGAGCATCTCCAGGCGTCTGAAGTTGCTCTCTGGCAACAAAACTCACGTTGTGCGAAACATGACCGAAAATAAAAAGAGGCGCTCCCTCTGTTGAAATGCATTCTGGGTAAGTCACCGCACAAACACAACACTTCAGACACTTCAAGTCAAAATGTGACTGGTGACAAAACATAAGATAAAACATGTCTGGAGGTCCCAGCAGCTTCAGATCCGAACGCTCACATGACTCGCAATAAAGCGATTTTACGAAGACGCTTGGTAGCAAGAAAGCATAAAGTGTGCGTATTAAACATAAAACACACTGCATTGTTTAGAGCGAAAACAAATGCAGGTTCACCAAACTTTACTGTCTCTGGATGCTCTTGGTGAATGTAAAGTACCCTGTTGAAAAAAGAGCATATGCTGGTTAGGTATGTTTTGAAGCATGGCTGCTGGTTTGAGCTGGTTTCAACTGGTTCTAACCTGGTCATGTGCTTATGACCAGCTTAAACCAGCTCAAACCAGCAGTCATGCTTCAAAACATACCTAACCAGCATATGCTGGATAGTCCAAGAACTACGATAGTTTGGCAAACAGTATAAAACATGTGTGCTTAAAAGTGAGGTTGTGTATTGAGACGTACTCCACAGCGCTCTTGTAGACGTCAATGGCTTTCTCTGTGTCGCCCTGCAGTAAGTGGATTTTTCCCAGCATCATGTAGGTCAGATCGTGTTTATTCAGCTGCAATGCCAAGTTTAACTGTTCTTCGGCCTGAAGACAGAGAGAGAACATGTTTAGCACAACATCAGATGAGGACATGTGAAATAAGATTCTCTCAAATAAATTAAAACTATCCTCTGCCAAATCTGGAAGCTTTCATACAGCCAATAAAAGAAAAGGATGTGTGTTAAAAAATTTATATACTGCAGTAACTGGCTGCACTTACACTCCTGAAGTCTTTGGTGTAGATGTAGCAAACGCCCAGATTATGGCTGATTTCCTGCAGGTAAAAATAATCACACTTTTATGTAATATTTCACAGGCATCTCATTTGTTTATTGTCAAACTAAAGTACAGGTGATTACAGGTAAAGTTCACACACACACACACACAAATCCATATCACACCAGGCCTGTGGAATTAAAAACCTGCAATCTAAAGAATATACTCTTTTCCGTACAATAAAAGTGAATGGAAACCGGCTGTTAAAGAGGACTCTAAACTAAAATGTAAATAAATATAATAATAATAGTAAATCAAAACAACTAAACAAAATACACAAAAAAAAATAAAATAATAAACCCTAACTCCTAACCTAACAATTTAAATAAATAAAAACTAAATACACAAAAATATAAAATATAAGCCGATATAAACTCAGAGTTTAACTATAAATAAATTATAATAATTAAATACTAAATAAATAAACAAACCAATAAATCAATACAATAAAAAGACACATTCATAAACACAACTCATATAATATTAAATAAATAAAAGAAATATAGTAAATAATAATAGAATAGAATAACTAATAATAAATAACTAAATAAGTACATCAACCCTAACTGCTAACTTAACAAATTTAAATAAAACTAAATATACAAAATATAAACTATAAGCCCTAACCCCTACTATTTAAATAAATTAATTAATTAATTAAACACTGACTTAACCAATAAATAAATAAAAAATAAAAACCCTGATCCTAACTTAACCATTTAAATATGTAAAAAAACTAGTGCTGACATCGCGATTAATCGCATCCAAAATAAAAGTTTTTGTTTATGTAATATATGTGTGTGTACTGTGTATATTTATTCTGTATATATAAATACACACACAGTATATATTTTGAAAATATTTATATGTATATATTCATATTCTTATATTTTGTATTATATATAAATATATATTAATATACAAATATAACATATTTTTCTTCAATATATACATGCATGTGTGTGTATTTATATATACAGAATAAATATACACAGTATACACACATATAATACATAAACAAAAACTTTTATTTTGGATGCGATTAATCGTTTGACAGCACTAAAAAAAAAAAAAAACGGATCCTAACGTAACCATTTAAATAAATATGTAAAAAAAAAACATATATATACTGTCATTGAATGTAAAAGAGCTGTGTGAAGATATTTGCACATATGGGTCTGGAACAACATTAAGAGTGTGCAAATAATTAGAGTTTATTCATTTTTGGGTGAACTAACCCTTTAAATACACACTCATCAGACAGCACTCAGGACAGAGGAAGTGTACTTACCCAGTCTTTCTGATTGAGACGTGCTGCTTCATTATAAACCTCGATAGCGGCTTTGTGCTTCCCTAACAGGAAACTAAACACAGAGTAAACAGTTCATAAAATAACACATATCTTAATTTTCCATTCAGTTTACACAGATCCAGACCAGGTTAAATAGACACACCACATAAATACAGAGAGAGGTGTTTTTGAGATTTTAAACAATGGTGGTGTGTGTTTGGGCTGCTGCTTACAGGGATCGTGCCACTTGCTTGAGGTTGTCTGAGCTTTTGGGGTTGAGGATGGCACAACTCTGGAACAACTCCAGAGACTGCTGGATCTTCCCCTCTAACCGCATGATCAGAGCTGCACACACAAATACAGAGCAGGTATTCACCAGGATAAACTGGGACACTGGGAAAAGAGCACTAGTGTACTGCTCACTGCACAGTATACTGTGTACCGCATACTACTGTTTAAATCTAGTATGTGAAACAGTGTTGAGTATCATCGATATACTATTACAGTTCTTTTTAAGATTTATTTTTAGTGCTTTATGCCTTTATTTAGATACGACAGTAAGTTGACAGGAAGCAAAGTGGGAGAGATAGAGGGGGGGGTGTGATCGGGAAAGGTCCACGAGTCGGGACTCGAACTCGGGACGCCCGAAACGCAACGGCGCTACATGTCTGCGGCGGCTATGGGCAACGACAGTTTTTGTTATTATTTTATTTTTATCATTTTGTTTTCACTTTAATATTAAAGTTTTAGTTTTTTTTTTTTCATTTTATTTGGCTTTTTATTATTTTTATTTTTTACTAAGTCTATAATTTTTTATTCATTTTTATTTATTACTTTCAGTTTATTTAGCTTTAGTTTTTTTAGTACTAGTACAGTATCTATATCGATAATTCTATTTCAAGCAATTAAAATGTTTCTTTTTTAATGTTTTTAGTTGCAGTTAACTTTAATAACCCTGATGTAAAACAGTGACTTTAAACACTTGTATACTACAATGTCACATGACTTCATTAAGTTGCATGTTCAGTGAGTGGTGTCCAATTATCACACACATTATAATATTTTTAGTATCTTGGACTTTTGCAATTGTAATTTTGGGTAATTCATGCATATTGACATTCAAAAACTATGTAGATGCAGCATTCGATTATGCCATTTTGCACATCTGAGACCGACTCAGTCTGACCACTTTAGAGTAATTTAATACATTTACACTTTTAAGACTCGGTTTACTGTGTAGTTTACACTGACCTTGCACATACACAGCATATTCACACATGCCTTGAGTTTCATGCAGCTGTTCTTTAATAACGGCCTGAAAACAGAAGAAACACAAATCATTTAACATTATTAAGAGTATTCTACAGCAATTAAACTCTCTCTGTAGATTTTCTGGCTTTACCTTGCAGGTCTCATAATCTTTGCGGATATAATGCAGATGTATAAGCCAGTTTCTCCTCTCCAGAATCGGAAGCTCAGGAGCTGCAGACAGAAGAAAAACATACAGAGATGAATGTATATACGTATGCAACAATGTATAGTGGTGCACAAAAGAGCCTAGACACTTAAAACATGTCTGAATGTCATTGCAAATGCTGCAGGATGTTATAATGTTCATAAATGTGTTTGAATCAGCTGGTTTTAACATTTCAAACCTGACAATCTGGCAAATGTTTTGCTTGTAGAGTTTGATTGTGCAACATTCTTTACAATAAAAGACACTTGCTTTGACATTTCGTATGTAACGCAAGGACATTCAAACATTTTAAAGTTTGACTCAACTGTCCAGAAACTTTTTAGGCCAGAGATTAAAGAGATGTTTCATCTTGTGTAGGACATTAACTGGTCTAATCATGAAAATGCAAATATCAAAGGCGGCATTGAAAATCTGCAGAAAACAGCTTCTATTTTGGATATAGAGGGCAGACGGGCTTGCTGTGAGCCGCAGCGGACTCTTCTCGCAGTGGGGGGCCGCACAAGACTCCTCGTCCCGAATCCAGCGGGCCCCAGAACAAAAGGAGCCTGTCCGCTGCAACATGAAGCGTCTGCATCTTTCTCCTCTTGCTTACAAGCCCCCTGGCAAAATCTGATCTCAATCCGTTCTATTCCTAGACAGACTTTTCCCTCTGAGCCATAATCCTCTTCACTGAAAAATGGGGCCGAAGGGGAAAATAAAGGCAAACAGCGCCACCCACAGGATGAACGGATACACCGATGTGAACCGTGAAAATGCTTGTTTGGTTTTGCAGTACTTTAATTCTTTAAATTATTAATATATATAGACTCGGATATATATCTATATATAGATATCGGAGATTCTGACCTTTCTTTGGACGAGGTTTCTTGAGGTCTGTGGCCACAGGCAGCTGCACATCCTACACAAGGAAAAAAGGTCATATATTAATCAAATTCTGTGTGCTACAATGAACATTAGCCCATTTTTGTATTTATATTTACATATTCATATACTTTTTTCTCTTTAATTCATCCTTTTACATGAATTCTCTTTCTGTTTATTTGATGTATTATTTATTTAGGAGCAGAAAACACCTTACTGTTGTGCATTTGATGAATAAATGCTGACTAATATTATGCATTTTAATATTTAATATTTTGCAATAATCATAAAAAACTAATTATCTGAAGAAATTATCATAAGAAACTAATTATAAACTAATTTTTTTAAAAATTAAATTCAGAATGAACACATTTAACAAATGCCACCATGATTTATAAATAATTTACATTACATCAATTAACTTTTATTACAGTGATGACAATATATGTGACAAGTAATGTGCTTAATTGTCATGAAAAAATATGCCAGAATGCAAGAAATCTTAATGGTCCTAATATAAACTTGATTTTCTTTATGTAAAGCTCATTTTTAATCTTTCTTTGACAGGCTTTGCTGTTCAAGATTAAACGAAATATGAATAAAATATACCTTTGTTATTTAAAACGTCAATCTGTCAGATTGTTTTCTCTTTGCAGATATATTTAATCTGACGAGCAACTAAATAACACAATAACGGAGTACAGCGGTTACAGACTATCATAAACCATCATAAAGAAGATCTTCGTTCATATCAAAGGTATTAAATATCACGAGTTTTTGTGTTTTAATGAAAATAGACATAATTTCTAACCGTTTTCATCGCGTCGTCCGCCATCGCGCTCCGTTCCTCCTCACTTCCGGCGGACGCTTCTGTCACTATGGCAACACCGCGACGTTCGTCACCACGTGATTTTACATATATAAAACTCACTCCAGCAAAGAAATTATTTTTTAGTGGTAAAGGCTTACGTGATTATCTAAAAATACCGTTATAAAGTCCATTATGTGTTTACAGCCACTATATAGTAGATATATTGAGAATTCTGGTCGATTACTTTATTAGAATTATCAATGGTGAAGAATTGTAGGTAAATCTGCATGCACATTATGAACATAATAAACAAGTAATAATTTGATTCACAAAAGTCTCTCTCAAACTATAGATCGTTAGTTTAATTCAGACAAAGGTGTGCAAAATACACAACGGAATTATTTCAAGCCATTTCTGAGCAAATCATCTGCAGAGGTTGAATAGCACAGTCATAATAACACATGGACGACGAAAAGGAAATCTTGAGAAGATGAGAGCTACATCAGAAGATCTTTCATGCCATCTGATGAACATAACACATAATTAAACTTGATAAACTCAGGGATGGAAAATCGCACATTCAGCATGATCCGGTGAAGAAATTATAGCCTATGATTGTCAAATAAACGTTTTACAAAGAGACATGGATTGTTACAAACATATTTAATGGCCATCATTTTTATAATCGTGACCCTGGAGCACAAAACCAGTCATAAGTAGCACAGGGATATTTGTAGCAATAGCCAAAATACATTGCATGGGTCAAAATTATCCCTTTGTTATTTAAAACGTCAATCTGTCAGATTGTTTTCTCTTTGCAGATATATTTAATCTGACGAGCAACTAAATAACACAATAACGGAGTACAGCGGTTACAGACTATCATAAACCATCATAAAGAAGATCTTCGTTCATATCAAAGGTATTAAATATCACGAGTTTTTGTGTTTTAATGAAAATAGACATAATTTCTAACCGTTTTCATCGCGTCGTCCGCCATCGCGCTCCGTTCCTCCTCACTTCCGGCGGACGCTTCTGTCACTATGGCAACACCGCGACGTTCGTCACCACGTGATTTTACATATATAAAACTCACTCCAGCATAGAAATTATTTCCAGTGGTAAAGGCTTACATGATGATATAAAAATACCGTTATAAAGTCCATTATGTATTTACAGCCACTATATAGCAGATATATTGAGAATTCTGGTCGATTACTTTATTAGAATTATCAATGGTGAAGAATTGTAGGTAAATCTGCATGCACATTATGAACATAAACAAGTAATAATTTGATACACAAAAGTCTCTCTCAAACTATAGATCGTTAGTTTAATTCAGACAAAGGTGTGCAAAATACACAACGGAATTATTTCAAGCCATTTCTGAGCAAATCATCTGCAGAGGTTGAATAGCACAGTCATAATAACACATGGACGACGAAAAGGAAATCTTGAGAAGATGAGAGCTACATCAGAAGATCTTTCATGCCATCTGATGAACATAACACATAATTAAACTTGATAAACTCAGGGATGGAAAATCGCACATTCAGCATGATCCGGTGAAGAAATTATAGCCTATGATTGTCAAATAAACGTTTTACAAAGAGACATGGATTGTTACAAACATATTTAATGGCCATCATTTTTATAATCGTGACCCTGGAGCACAAAACCAGTCATAAGTAGCACAGGGATATTTGTAGCAATAGCCAAAATACATTGCATGGGTCAAAATTATCAATTTTTCTTTTATGCCAAAAATCATCAGGATACTAAGTAAAGATTAAGATATTTTGTACATTTCCTACCGTAAACATATCAAAACTTAATTTTTGATTAGTAATATGCATTGCTAAGAACTTCATTTGGACAACTTTAAAGGTGATTTTCTCAATATTTAGATTTTTTTGCACCCTCAGATTCCAGATT
>NW_015634461.1:257527-263069 GCF_001515625.1 Sinocyclocheilus rhinocerous
CTTCATTTGGACAACTTTAAAGGTGATTTTCTCAATATTTAGATTTTTTTGCACCCTCAGATTCCAGATTTTCAAATAGTTGTCTCTCAGCCAAATATGGTGCTATCCTAACAAACCATACATCAATGGAAAGCTTATTCAGCTTTCAGATGATGTATACATTGTCAATTTAAAAAAAATTGACCCTTATTAAGACTGGTTTTGTGGTCCAGGGTCACATATTTAAACATACACAAGCAAAAGAAAGGTGCCTGGATAAAGTCTTGCTTGGTTCCTTTATAAATGTTAATGGATTGTAACCACTAACTCTAATGACAATATATGTAACTTTTCATGGATTTTAAAAGCAGTTTTGGGTTTAATGCACTTGGTAAAATGGATAAACACACTCAACGTGAAAAAAAAGTGAAAGCAGCGTATGTAGTAATTTGACACTGAATTTATAAACCAGGATGTAGGATTTAGTTGACGTATCGTACATAATAGACACAAAAAGACTGAATCTGGCCCCATGTGTATAATCCAAACCCAATATTACAGCATATGTTAATGATCCAGGAACACCTTTAACTTTTCCCTATAACCATGTACATGTAAATTGATCCCAGATATGTAGTTTTTCCTGATCCGCACTCTTTATTTGAGCAGCAGGCTGTTATTGGCGTCTGGAACAGTGAGGTAAATGTTGACTGTATCAGAGCAGGTTTTTCAGCAGGAGGGGTTTGGCGATCTCCAGGATGTCAAGGCTGGGATCCAGGGATCTACCCAAACCCTCCAAGACCATGATGGCAAACACCATAGATGCAAAATTACTCTCCAACTTCACTGCAACAGGAAGAGCAAAACATCTCATTTAAACACACAATAGTATAAAAATACAGTGTAAAATCACAATATCACTATGCATTTTCACTCACTCATGTCACATTAACTATTTGTGCATGCCAGATTTTTAACACAGAAATTTCTGCTTTGTATGTTAGCATTTATTTTGCATGCAGTTCCGGTCTATGCATTATTTAAATAACATATGGTATTTATATATGTATATAACATTTAAATAGGTTTACTACATTTTATTTCAGTTATGTTACTGCTAAATTCAATTATAACCTTTAAAAGCTACCTAAGGTCAAAGTCAATCATTCAGATTAAAACAGAATTGCTTAGCTTTTTAGTACTACTTCCTGTTTATACATTTAAAGGCTGCTTTTTGAATTACTGAAAGGTAGAGGTTACATTAAGCCAATAAGCATTATTTTACAGACATTTTATGATGTACTTGTGTTAAGACCAGCTGCTCTCACCTTGAGATGAATCAGTAAACCAAAGACTCGAGACAACAGCTCGGCCACCTGAATCTATAAAACAACACGAGTCATGTAAACCAACATGAGCCGTTTTTGCTGCTTAATATTTTGATGGAAACCATAACAGTTTTTCAGGATCTCCTGGAACAGAAAGTTCAATGAACAGCATTCACTTGAAATAGAAATCTTTTGTAACATTATAAATGTCTTAACGGTCACTTTTGATCAATTTAACACATTCTCGATGAATAGAAGTATGAATTTCTTTCTTTTTTCACTTAAATGTCTTGCTTTTTTTTATTTATTTTTTTATAAACGTACACATGCCAAACTTTTCAATGGTAGCGTATCATTGTTTCCACAAAAATATAAAGCAATGGTTTTAAACTTTAAAAAATGTTTCTTAAGCAGCAAATCAGTATATTAGAATGATTTCTGAAGATCACGTGACACTGAAGACTGGAGTAATGATGTTGAAAATTCAGTTGCGCATCACAGGAATAAGTCACATTTTAAAATATATTACAATATAAAATATTTTAAATTGTAATAACATTTGCAATATTACCATTTTTATTGTATTCTTCAAATAAATGCAGCCTTGGTGAGCAGAAGAGACATCTTTCAAAAATACCTCAATTCTTTCAAAAACAAAAGTCTCAGTTAGTTCAAACTTGACTGGTAGTATACAGATTTTTAACTAATTATGGAAGTGATGAAGGTAGTGATGCGTAACTCCGCACCTTTCCCAGAGAAAGTGTGTCACGGAGTGCATGATCCACTAGTTCAGCCATTTCCTTCTTGAAACGCGTCACATCCTGGCACTCATTGGCGCGGGCGTGATGAAGGATTAGCTCTGCAACTCGCTCACCCTGGCAACACAAGCACATGTTTGGACTCTCATTCTGACGGCACCCATTCACTGCAGAGGATCCATTGGTGAGCAAGTGATGCAATTGCTACATTTCTCCAAATCTGATGAAGAAACAAACTCATCTACATCTTGGATGGCCTGAAGGTAAATACTAAAATTACACTGATGCGGATTTCAACAAACAAGTCTCGAACATTTGTATTCACTTGAAATTTGCCGCTAATATATTCACATTCAGAAATGTCAACAAAAGAACCAAAATCCCCATAGAGTATGTTTTTTACCTGTTTGAGAACGACAGCGGTAAACACGGCTCTGAAGTTGTGCTGATCCGCTGACCTGTGCCACGATGCCCGCGTCCAGCAGCACCAGCTGTAGAGGAGGAGTCGGCCTCATGCTGACCACCACAAGCTATCCAAGATGTAGATGAGTTTGTTTCTTCATCAGGTTTGGAGAAATGTAGCATTGCATCACTTGCTCAGCAATGGATCCTCTGCAGTGAATGGGTGCCGTCAGAATGAGAGTCCAAACAGCTGATAAAAACACAGTAATCCACAAGTAATCCATACGACTCCAGACCATCAGTTAATGTCTTGTGAAGCCAAAAGTTGCGTGTTTGTAAAAAAAAACAAAAAACAAAAAAACCCAATCCTTCATTAAGATGTTTTTAACTTCAAACCATTGTTACGGCTTAAATATATGTGTCCTCTATCCATAATATTGTTTTCTCCAGTTAATAAGTTCATCTCGTCTGAACCAGGAGAGAAAAATGTACAGATAAAAGCACCATTTACAAATTTAAAAAAAAAACAGTCCTAAACAGATATGCGAGTGGATTTTGATGAGAGAAGATAACAAGGGATGGATGTTTTCACTGGAGGAAGCGTTATGGATTATGGTCATTATGGTATTTTGGCCAGAAGCAACAGTTTGAAGATAAAAACGTCTTAAAGGGGTCATATGATACTATTTACAGATCTTTATGCACCAAGAGCTTGTAACACTCCAAAGAGAAAGGAAAACTTGAAATCGCATCATATGACCCCTTTAATGATGGATTTGGTTCTTACATACAGTTTTTCACTTCAAAGGATGTTAATTGATGGACTGGAGTGGTGTGGATTACTGTGATGTTTTTATCAGCTGTTTGGACTCTCATTCTGATGGCACCCATTCACATCCATTGGTGAGCAAGTGATGCAATGCTACATTTCTCCAAATCGGTTCTTATGAAGGAACAAACTAGGTGAATGATTCCTGTAACTAACCATTTTCAAAAGAAGATCGACACCCATCCGTGCGATTCTCTGCTTGATTCCTTCTGGAACGTCGGAGCTCAGGTACTTTGAGATGGGTTCACTTTCCTACAAGAGCATAAATCAAAGCGTTGGTTCTTCTCAGAGGAATTAAGTCGGATATACAATATTAAAATGATCATGAACACAGCCGTTTTCACCTCATATGTTTCAACCAACACAGTCCTTGTGACAAACGGTCTGAGGGGCGTTGGAAACTTCACATACTGCAGATCTTTAAAGTTCTTTTGGAACTTTTCGATGTTCTGCGCTTCAAACCGAAGATCGATCTGCATCAAAGAGATATTAAACCACAAATATACCAAATCTCCATGAAGTAGTGATATTCATTGAGATACTATTTTAGTTTTTCGTTTTCTTATTTTAGTTATATATTTGTTTTTTTTTCCAAATATTATATTTGTTTTTACTTTTACATTTTAATTTTTATTAGCTGTTGTTTCTTTTTATATGTCTATATAGTTGTAATTAATTTGTATACATTTTTAAATGTATTGTTTATTATTATTATTGTTTCAGTTAGTTTTTTTTTATTTCAAGTAACAAAAGACCTTTTTATGAAGGAAGGGTCTTTCTAAAAGTATCAGTACCTGTCTGGTCATGAGCTTCTCAAACTCATCTACAATCTCAGGCAGGCTGAGCCACTTGATGCCGGGCAAACAGTTGAGGAATAAACTTTTTTTTTTTTTTCAAATATTATATTTGTTTTTACTTTTACATTTTAATTTTTATTAGCTGTTGTTTCTTTTTATATGTCTATATAGTTGTAATTAATTTGTATACATTTTTAAATGTATTGTTTATTATTATTATTGTTTCAGTTAGTTTTTTTTTATTTCAAGTAACAAAAGACCTTTTTATGAAGGAAGGGTCTTTCTAAAAGTATCAGTACCTGTCTGGTCATGAGCTTCTCAAACTCATCTACAATCTCAGGCAGGCTGAGCCACTTGATGCCGGGCAAACAGTTGAGGAATAAACTTCCAGCTTTCAACAGGATCAGATCGATCTGCACCTGCTGTCTGATTCCTGGATGAAGAACCTGGTGGAAGGAAAAAGATTCTAGAGAATAATGATGATAATAAAACACCTAATAACAATTTTAGCCCAGCACCCTGATGGTTAAGATGGTTTTTGGAACATTATAGCATTTATTTTTTGCTAGTATAACATCCCAAACCAGTTACCCAGCTAAACAAGAGTGACCATCTTAACCTTACTCCACTATTCAGGTCATTTGTGACCTGAAACAATTTGAGTTCAAGGCCTAAAACTACATCTTACATCATTTGACTAGTTTAAGTTGGTTTGATCTGGACTTTTCAATCCAGGGTAAGAAGTCAAAAAACTGAGAGCAGAAATAAATATCTTGAAACACGTGACGTGTCATTTAAATTGCAATTCTACCATAATGTTATGTATTTCTCTGAGAAAATAGAGCATTTTAAATTAAGGAAAAACAACAAAGATTAAATAAAAATCATCAGGATAAAATCAAATAGAATTTTCTTGTTATATATGGAAATTAATTGTGTAATTTAGTGATAATAAAATACCAAAAGAAATGCATGAATGTAATATTTTATTTCAAAGAATGTGATATTTATATTTTCAGGGAAAAAGTAGGTGCAATCTTCATCTTCCGGGTCATTTTACCTTGATAATCTGATGTATTTCTGTGACAAAATAGAGTATAACATGTATATATATGTGTGCGTGTATATGTATATATATATATATATATATTATTTAGTATATACATTAAGATAAAATAAGCTAATTTTATTTATTTAATATGAAAATATATGATGCAATTGAGTATTTTACTGGTAAATGAATACAAAATGAAACGCATACTCTTAATGTTTTTATTTTATTAAAGGGGTCATATCATGCTACATGCACTTTTACAAGTTGTTTGAACTGAAATGTGTGTTGGCAGTGTGTACACAACCACCCTATAATGATAAAAATCCACCCATTGTTTTTTTTTTAAAAATCTGGTTAAATGTTTTCCCCTTTCTCAAATCGAGCCGATCTCAGAT